>NC_051154.1:212050422-212277922 GCF_013339745.2 Dermacentor silvarum
CTCACACACTGGAAACAACAAACAAAAATGAATTGGCTAATATGTATAGCCGCCTATACTACTGCTACATACTACTGCTACAGATGTGTAGGTTAATGGTTCAGTTCTTTACAAAATTACCCAATATTCTCACTGCAACTAATATTCGCCCCCAAGCATGCTATTCTCTTAAATTGACAATCATCGTCAATTGTTTCTGGACAATCTTAGTTGTACGTCTGAAATCCAAGAAAGAAAGTTGATGCTGCAAACATGTGAGAAAACTGACTTGTCACTTCAGCGGGAAAAGCTGAGACGTTACTGCTGCCCATAGCTGGCCAGAGAGCTTTACTCCTTGCGAGGGGCTTGATCAAAATTGGATGAAAAATACCGATATCCAGTTTTTGCCTAGGGCCAGAAGTTCCTGCATGTCTTTAGTGGCTTTGTAGGTTGCAGCTGTCAAGCTGCTGAAACACCAAGTTTTGTTTTCCTTGGCTGCACCATGCTGTGACAGCCAACAGATTCTCCCACAATGATGTCACAAAGGGGCAGACCAACCACATATGATGAGGTGCCAATAAGACCACCCGCGACTGAGTGCACATTTTTCGATAAATTACATCTTTCTGAGCAGATCTGACTATAGTTTGATATATGAGTCATGCAGACCAGAAACTAAAAGAATGTACTCTAAACTCAACTTTTCAAGAAAGTGCTGCAGCTTTCCTTTAATTGACAGCACAACACTAATGCACTTTCAAACTACTTTTGTTTTGGAAGGACATTGCCTTGGAAACGCTTTTGCAGAAAATTATCTGAAACGTTTCATGTCAACGTGTCATGTCAACTAAGAGCCATAAGTCAATCACTTTTATTGCTTGTGTGGCTTCCCCTTCGCTTCTGCAATTCCTACACACTCAAAGCAGCTTTCTCTGGCAAGGGAATGATCCACCCAGCGATGAGTCACTGGCAGACAGGCAGTGTGTTAAGGCTCATTCACTCTGCTGACTTGAGGAGGTCGCGCGACCATTTCCAACTGGCTACCAAAAAGCAAGGCAAGGCAACCGATGCTCGCAATTGCATTGCCATGTAAAATAAGTATCAGCATATACAGACATCCTGTTACTGCGCATCTGATTGGTTCAGCAGTTTTGTGACTGCGGTTGTGCGATTGAAAAATGAGCAGTGAGCGGCTGGCCCAAAGTAGTCGCTTTTCAAGAAACCTGACCATTTGCGACAGGTCACTTTGCGACCGTCACGCGACCGCTCTCAGTCGCCGGTGTGAATGAGCGTTTATGCTGCCATTCTGCTTTTATTATGTCTCCTTGTATGCATCCAGTTATGGCCAATTTTAGGGGCACAAATCGCCTGGCATGCCTCACTTTTCTAAATACCACATGGCTGTTCTTTAGTTGCTTTCTGCTTTGCATTGCTTGCTGTTTGTGAGCTGGCACTGATTAGTTTTGGCCACAAAGAAATCTGGCTCTTTCAGCTGATGAAATGTTGTCTTGCACATAGCATGGAAAGCAAACATCAAGTGTTCCAAGGTTTCAGATAAACAGAGAATGACACGTGGTCTTTTAAGCCGAATTGTAGTTTTCCTCCCACCTGTGGAGAAGCAATATTTTGATGCGGGCATTTACAAAAGCTTTGACTGATCACTGGGCAGGTTTATTTACTATGTTCTAAAAGTTTTGCATGATCCCTTTCAGGTTGTCATTGCTTTCTCACTGATTGTATGCTCAAGCGTGTGGTCTCATTTGCTGAGAGTAGGTAAAGTGCTGCGCATGAACAACACGGGTTGCTCTTCATTTTGCAGATGTGCGAAATGAAAGTCTCATCTCTATCAGTTTCAGTAGACTCCGATTAGTGTGGGAGTTGTAAATGCACCAGGAACTGACTATGCCTAGAAACCACAAAGCTTATGTCTATTATTATTTTTTTCTTTTAGCTCTTTATCTGAGTATACAAAAGACACTTTATGCTGTGGATATCTATGCTACACAGGTATGTTTGATGCTTCATTATCTTAGAGGCCTCAAAGAAGTAATGGCAAGAATGTGTGAACATACTTGCGTGTAGCAGCATGTTTATCATATGGTGTACGGGCAGCTGGTTGTTGCCCCACAGTCAGCAGTAATACTTCTAGACTTGTGTTCATGCTCAACCAGACTTGAGCAGACTTTGATGACAACAAAAAAACACTGTAAAGTACTGCTCTCATATCGCTGAAAGTGATTGTTTCAGAGTATGGCCTGTGTTTAGTGATCTTTTTAGCTTCCGTTAAGGAAAGTTAATAACACCTGTGAAAATATTGTCTGCATCTCATGAGAGCTTTTATGAAGTGAGTATTAAATATTTCACATTGTTCAATTTTTGTGAAACTATTTTTGATGTTGTACAATAATGAGAAGTAAGGCACCACTTGTGCAATGAGGTTGGCAACCAGCAATGTTACAATAAACTGCCCGTTTCAAGGCCATGTTTCTATGCCTTTATGCCACCTTTGGTACGAGCAGAGGTGTGCTGCACAGGTGTATTTCAAGGTTGCATGAAATAAAATCTTGACAAGTTCACTTTGTGAAACTGTTATAAATGGCTTGAGAGTAAGGGAACTTGGAGACCAAGAGCACAGAGGATTTTAATTCCTTGGAAATATATTTTATTCATGTGAAAAGTACTCACTGAGCACCGAGTTTATATATGCCAGTCTTGTGCTGTGTTTAATTTATGGTGTGAAGACTCCATTGGGAGTAAGTACATTGGCATAAATGCTAGTATTCTGTATTAGGTATTTAGTACAGAACTGCTAGCAGCCGGAACATTCTTGTGTCTTATACATAGTGCAATTACTGCTTTTGTTGAGTAGCACATAAGGCAGCATTCGTCTTTTGAATCTTCTTTTTACATCATCCTTATTTACTGGCACGACATAAATGGACATAGTTGGAGGCTCTTGTAGGTACCAGAATGGAGCAAAATGTTTGTTTGTGGGTGGGTGTATGCTTGAGTGAGTGTGAGTGAGTGAATTTATAGGTGATATTTTTTATGAGGAAGATGGGCTGAGGGAAGAGATGTCTCTCAAAGATGAGGCATTTTTATGTGATGGTCTGTCGTGTATTCTTGGACAAGTTTGTTCAAAAAGGATGTGGTTGGCTCTTGGAGTATATTTTAATTATGTGCAGTTACCTTTCCCTGAAAAATGCTTTGTGTATTCTGCAACTAAGGAACAAGTTACTGATAGGAAGACTGGGCTTGCTGCTTTTTGGAAAACGTCTAATCTGAATTAGGATTTTAAAAATATCTGCAATTCATGTTGCTGTGCTCATCACAGGCTTCCTTGGCTTTTCTGCCATGTGTGCTTAGTAAAGGTGCATGTTTTTCACAGTAAAAATGATTTACGTGCCGGAATTTGAGACTGTTAACTGTTCTTTAGGCTCGTAGAATGTAGGTGCCGTAGGTTTCTATACATGTAGATCTATAATTGTTTTATAAAATGCAATAAAGCTGGAAGAGGACTAATTTGATGCTGTGAATAGTGGTGCAAATCGTATAAAGGAGCTATATTAAAGAGCACCACCATGTAACGGGTAATACCAGGGAGTGCCACAGAGTCCATTGATGATTTGAGCATCATCGGTCACTACACCATATGTTTCTTAATTTGAGTTTAATATAAGCAGCAAATTTCTTTTGTAATATCTAAAGTGGATGTTTTTTTGCACCTTGCTTTTAAGAAATTTATGCATCTCAATGTGTTGACCTGAAGAAATGTTAGAGACTGGTAATTATAGGTGAGAGAAGAAGGCATCATGTACAGAGAAAAACAGTTTATTGCGATCTTGTAACACTCTTGGTGCAGAATTTATGTGAATACATTTTGTCGACCTTGGTCATAATAAACACATGTTTGGACAAACTTCTCAATATTTTATGCCTCTGATGCCACTTTTGTGTGTTGATCAGTGTGCGAAAGCACACTTCCAGTGTCAGCAAGTAGTGTAGTGCAGAGCATCATGAGAAAACACTGGCCAACCAATGGTGTTGCAATGCATCAATTGGTACATGCTTGCATTTGACAGCAGGCTGTTGTACCCCGTTTATTTCTTTATTTACAGTTTACCTACATTGCCACAAGGGACTATGTACAAAAATTACACAAACATATGCCTTAAACAATATATACACATTGGGAAAAACAATTTTATCGGTGTCAACATTGTCGCAGGGAAGAGAAGAAAGGATTAATATCACTTACGCTAACGTCGTCTGGAAGCTGGTTCATTCCTGTATTGTTCTTAGAAAGAAACTGATGTTGTTGGAATCATTCAGAACATGTTTTATGGCCATTTTCGTTTGTTTTGTGCATGCTGCTAGAACGTTTCTGAATTTCAAGTGCAATCAGTGGCCAGATTAATTTATTTTGTTCCCAAAGCCACTGGAGTTTACTTCCTGCAGACTGCATCTATTGATAAGTGAGACCACTTGGGATGTGTCTTGCACATTGAGGTTGAAGGGATGCTAAAGGCAAACATTAGGTAAACTTACTGGTAAAGCAGTTCTCCAGGATGTAACAGAGCATCACTTCTACTGGCACAAGCGCTTCCATAAGGAAGTTGAGTTAACGTGGGATCAAATTTACAACACTGTCATGAATTTTGGTGCTCTAGAAACACATGGACTGCAACGTGGACATAATAGAAAAAAATTTAGCCAGCTTCACAGGCTTAACGTCGCGAAGACTGATGAAACAGCGGAGGTGGTGGCTTGTACTAGCTTTAACTTGGCTTATACTTAGTGTTAACAATTTTTACTTTGCTTTAACTTTTGCTTTTACTTAGCTTTAAGTTTTGCTTTTTCTTAGCTTTAACTTTTCTTTAACATCGATTTGTCTATCTTCACGGTGAGCTTCTTCGTAGCGTTGCCGAGACGCAGCTTCTCTCTCTGTAAACTCTGGATCTCCAACCCTCCTTCAACGCTTTGCTTTAGCAGCCCTTGCTCGGAATTCCGGATCTTCGTGCAGACGTTGAAGCCGCTCCCGAGTAGCATCCCGACGCCGTTGACGCCGCGCCTCTTCTTCTTCGGGAGAAAGCTGCTGCTTCGTCCTGGCCATGCTTACGGCAGAATGACGCCGCCGCCAGCGCACGCTCTCTTCAGCTCGGGAGAACCGTGCACATTATGGTTACATCATCACCTCTCTCTCTCTTAAGCTCCGCCTCAACTACTGCTTGGCGCACACTCTCCCTCAATCTCCACTGCTACGTCATCGCTACCCTCTCTTTAGCTGCACCCATCTGCTGCTCAGCACGCGCCTTCCTCCTCACCCTCGTCGCTCTCCGAACACCTGCGCCCCGAATTCGCTCTCCTCACCCAGCTCGCGCCTTCCTCCTCTCTCACCCTCGCCGCTCTCCGAACACCTGCGCCCCGGTGTGCGCTCTTCACCCAGCGGCGCCGATTCTTGGCGTAGGCTCGGCACAACTCAACGTCGACCTTAAACAGCTCCGCTGTTAAAAACATTTAAAACAAAAACGAGCAAGAAAAAGGACGACGGAATGCTACAAATAACCCAATAAACATGCTTAATGCCTATTCTCGCTACACATGCATAACAAAACTCTTAGTTCACAATAGGGTAAAGAACCAAAACAGTCTAATCGTCGCGATGTGGCTGGAGTGGGTCGTAGCACAAGACGCGGCCGTTGTGGCTCCGTGACGCAGACGTCCGTTGCTGTTGCTCGACGAGGCTGGTTTCTGCGGTGCACCAGTGAATCAGGTGGCACAGGACGTGGTCGTAGTTGGTAGTGCTATCTATCTATCTATTGCTAGCTAGCTCTTATGCTGGCCGAGTGGCCCAAGTTGTCTACCATTTTGGGCCCGTGGTTGTGATGTTGTCGTGGTCATTCCATTGTCGTCATTCGAGCTTCATCATACTATCGTCATGCCGCCGTTGTTGCACGCCGTCTGCGCCCACCCAGTGGCCCAATGCCACAAGGTATTTGATCGTTGTAGTGATGCCATTGTGGTCATATTGCATCGTTGTCATTCGAGCTCATCACGCCTTTACGCCTACCAAGTTGCCGAAGTTTCCTAATAGCCTACACATGCGTTCAAACAATTTTATTACTCGGCTTTGCAGAAAAATGCAAAATAAAACGTAATTGGGCCATGAGGTATGTGCTTGATGTCACAATGACGTCGTGGTCATCGCATTGTTGTATTGCAAGCTTCATATTCTGACTTTCGTCATGCTGTTGTCGTCACGTACGCCATCGTCATCATACAATATTCTTGATAAAGTCGTCACAATATCATCTGCAACTTGACATCACCCATTGCTATCATGCTGTTGACATATTGTCGTCGACGTGCGCCGTCAACGTCGTTTCATCGTCGTCATTGTAGCTTCGCCATCCGGTTGTCATGCTGTCGTCGTCGCGCGCCATCCTCATCACACATTCGTCGTCATGCCGTTGTCGTTATACCGTCGTCGCCACTTCAAAAACATCATCCCGTCGTCTTCATACCGCTTTCGTCATTCAATTGACGTCAAATTAACCCAGGTGAAAATATTGCTACTGGTTTTCAAGTGGTAATACTGGTTTTCAAGTGGGATGAACTGGTCTGACGTGGTACATGTCATTCTGTCGTTATCGTGATGCCATCATTCACTTGTGAATATGCCGCCATTGTCATGCCATCATCGTCATTCCAGCTTCCTAATTTGGTTATTGTACAGTCGATCGTCACGCCATCGTCGTGATTCCATTGCCCTCATGCCCATGTCGCCCCACTGTCGTCGTTATATGCCATCGTCGTCATATCAGAATCGACAACTTATTGTCATAATGCCGTCACTTCTGCGTCATTTCATTGTCACTGCGTCATGCTCGTGGCCGACCTTGGCAGCGAGTATGTGCCATAATTAACCCTTTCAAATGCCACTTTATCCCGGTCATTGAAAACTTTCACCACATTTCTTGCATCTTCAGAATCATAGAAAGTGTACAGCTGCAGAAAAGATCAAGAATGTTCAATTCTTTAGTGAGTTTTGTCAAGTTTACAGAATGTGGACTCCATGCGAAAGCTCGCTATAGTAACATCAAATATGAGAACATAATCTATCTAGTGTTTTGGAATGCTTGAAAAGCACGTATCCAGCCGCTTGAAAATTATGCGTGGTGCATGACATTGTGAAAAACAATGAAAGAAGTGTACCCGCTACACACACCATACTGACACCGAGCAAGAACACCCCTCTACCTTCCCACTCATTTTGCTAAACATTTTGCACATGTTATTCAAAATTGCAGTGCCATTCCAATTATAAGTGTTTTGAGATGTAAGCAACACATTTTAAATATCATTACTTTCATCAGTGCTTTTGCTGTTGATGCACGATCTTGGTGTACACAATTGCGTACACAGCGTATGAAATGGTTAAGTGGCCCGATACCGGATCCAGTGTACATTGTATACTGTGTGTCCCAGCTAACGTTAGCCAAGCTGTTCAATGAAGAGAAAAAAATATTTAAAGAACACCGTGCAAGATACAATTATAAAACCTACGGTGTTCAGTCGTTAAAGGTCTGGCGACTGAACACGGGAGGTCTTAATATCGTATCTTACACCGTGTTTTTAAATTTTTTTTTCTTCTAACAGCTTGGCTAAGTTAACTGGGACACCCTATATAGCCGAGGCAATATAAATGTCAGAATATGCAATGCCTCATGACTTCAAGTGTACCATACAGCTGGAAGAATGCCAACATTATACTATTCCATAAGAAGGGAGACCCATTAGCATGATTTCAGTACTGCATAAAATATTCAAGATAACTTCCAATAGAATCGAAGCAACACTTCAATCAACCAAAAGAACAGGCTGGCTTCAGGAAGGGATATATTCTACAATGGATCACGTCCATGTCGTCAATCAGGTAATTAAGAAATCTGCGGAGTACAATCAACCTCTCTATATGTAGCTTTCATAGGTTATGAAAATGCATTTGATTCAGTAGAGATACCATCAGTCATGGATTGAGGCATTGCGTAATCAAAAAGTACAAGAAACATGCACGAATATCTTGGCAAATATATCCAGAAAGACATCCACAGTTACTTTAATTCTCCACGTGAAAAGTAGACAAATGCCCATCATGAAAGGGGTCAGACAAGGAGACTCATCTCTCCAATGCTATTCATTGCATGCTTAGAAGTATTCAAGCTATTAGACTGGGAAGGCTTAGGAGTGAGCTTCAATGGCGAATACCTCGACAACATTTGGTTTGCAGATGACACTGTCCTATTTAGCAACGCTGGGGATGAATTGCTACAAATGATTACGGACCTTAATTGAGAAAGTGCAAGACTAAGGTTGAAGTTTAATATGCAGGAGACAAAGGTAATGTTCGGGAACAACCTGGCAAGGGAACAAGAATTCATGATTGCCAGTCAGCCTCTTGAGTCTGCAGGAGTACGTTTGTCTAGGTCAATTACTCGGCTTTCCCTGATCATGAGAAGGAAATTTACAGAAGAATAAAAATGGATTGGATTGCATATGGCAGCCATTACAAAATTCTGACTGGGAGCTTACCACTGTCATGGTAATGCCTGCCTGTATGCACTCCGAACCATTTTAATTATGTAAATTTCCTTCTCATGATCAGGGTTCCGGGTCCCCTTTGAGTAATGCACTGGTGAAGTGCTTATAGTTAAGCCGTAGCCTTTAAAAAAATTCTTCACCAAATGATCAAAAGTTTTATATGACCTCCCCGTGTTCTGAGAGAAGTCTACATCACACCAATTTTACGTTTGGTGGAAATATTGCGTAATCTGTGGCGAAGCTTTAACGTAGTTTGCTTATATATAATCATGAGGTTTGCAAATAATTACTGAACCCTTGTTTTCTCTTATTTCCGTCCGTTATGCGAGGAATTATATTATAGCAGGTTAACCCGGTGTCCTCGGTGAAGTAAACAAGGTACTGGTTCATATTTGGTGAAACTAAAGGGCAGGTTATGGACAGTGCTTAAAGTCAGGGAGGGCCCCCCCCCCCTCCATTTTTTAAGGAGGGGCTGGGCCCACCCCGGCAGGTCATCTGCAACACTACGGCACCCATTCGACAAGCGCTGGATATGATTTTATTTCCAGTAATGCCTTGTGCAGGGCAATTCTAACTCTCTAATTTTTCTCGCGATTAATCAGTTGATGTGGCATGAGCAAAAACAGGGAAGCAGGTATTTTCGTACTGCTGCATGCATTTCCCAAGGCACTGCACATGATGGCCATCACCCATGCTCGACTAAGATTTTGGCACAGCATACTGTTCTGTTTCATGAGCCCCTTGAGCATGAAGCTACCTGCTCGTGAATTAGTTAAGGTTCACCTTGGCTTCTTCAGGTTACCAGTTAATTTTCATTCGTTCAGTTGTAATGACTGTTGTATTATACTAATGATGCATGTATTTTGCCCACTTTTGTAAGCAAGTAGGTGTGAAACCATAAAATATATTGTAGTGCCTGAGGTTGTCATGACGCGAGGCAACTAATGTTCTTTGTTGCAGCTAGACTTATTTGGTTTGAGTTCACATTAGTTTATATATTTGCCTCCCGTGTTATTTCTGTAAGAACGTTTCCCAAGTGGCAATCTTTTCTACATGCTTGATTGAATCACCGCATTAAATAAATGCCCGAAATACACACAGAATGACATATTTATTTGCAGAACACCCACGAAAGTGAGTGTAATTCTTGAGAAAATTGGCTTCACTACACTGCTTGAAGTTGGCTTCGTGAGTGCCAATAAAGTAAACAGAAACTGAACGTGAATAATATATATATTGTGAGACAAGGTTTAGGCAGTCAGACTCTCATTTATCGAGAGCCCCACCACCAGGCCCCAAAACGGTGATGATGAGAATGTACAGATGAGAATATGAAGTGTATGAATAATGCTCACACTAACTTCCCCGCTCGCGCAAGCGGCCAGCCAGGCCGCGATTTAGCCAGGAGGGAGACGCCGAACGAATCGTTCGAGACTCGAAACGTGAACGATCTCCGAACCACAATAACGATGGTCGGAAGAAACCTTGACGGGAGTAACGCGATAGTTCACTGGGGATGTTTGTTCATTAATAATGTAGGGGCCAAGGAAGCGCGATTCAAACTTCTCACACAAACCGGGTGTACGAATGGGCGTTCAAAGGAGCACTTCATCTCCAGGACGAAAGGAGACGTCTCGACGAGAGATGTCGTAACGTTGCTTGCGATCTAGTTGACCGACTTCAGTGTTGAAGCGAGCACTGGTCACGACATTCATCAAGTCGCTAGACGAACTGTTCTGATATACTGGCCGAGGTGTTAGTTGGGGCAGTTAAGAAAGCGGCGTCGATGGTGAATGTCAGCGAACGGGCCGTAAACGAGGTAGAAAGGTGAGTACCCTGTAGTTTGTTGGATGGCATTGTTGTGACCAAACGTCACAAACGGTAAAAGTTTGTCCCAGTTGTCCTGGCTTGGCCCGATATACATTAATTTGATATCATATCTATTAGCGTGCGATGAAATCGCTCTGTTAATTAAGCCATTTGTTTGAGGGTGGTATGCGGATGTCTTCTTATGAACTGGGCCACAAGCTCTGAGTACTTCGTCGATCATTTGTGACATGAAAGTCTTGCTGCGATCACTCAACAGTTCACGAGGTGCACCATGACGCAGCACAATGGCATCCAGAAAGAAGTCGGCAACGTCTGAGGCCGAACTAGAGCATAGAGGTGCGGTCTGCGTACCAGTGTGAGGTGGTCGACAGCTGTCCCGATCCATCGATGACCTGCTGGCATTATGGGCAGAGGTCCAACCAGGTCGATTCCAACGATGGCAAAAGGTGCCTATTGTGTAGATATGTATATATATACACAATACGCGACTGTACTGACGTTTCGGCCGCAAGTCCCGCGGCCGAAACGTCAGCACAGTCGCACATTCTTTCTCACGTGCTTCTTTGAACGATTTCCCTGCCGTATCTTGTGGTTCAACACTTCATTGATATATAGGGTGTCCCAGCTATCACGCAGCACGATTTTAAAAAAGAGGAACGGCGTTACGCGAAGCAAACCTAGTGCGTATTGTTTCCAGTGCGGTGGAGTAGCCGCCGGTAATTTTCTCGTTACTGAGATTTATAATTAGGTAATTATAATTAATTATATAACTCAAGAAGTACTGTCCTAATTATCAAAGTGTCAATGAGAAAAGTGTACAGCACCATGAAAAACTACCGATACAGCTTTCTGTTGCTCAATACGTGCTACACAAAAGTCTTTTTCCGAGCGTGAAAGAAGCCCGCGAATACACTCAAAGTGCCTCGAGCGGCCAGTCGTATTCGCGGGCTTCTTTCACACTCGGAAAAACACATTTATCTAGCACGTATTGAGCAACAGAAAGCTGTATCAGGAGTTTTTCATGTTGCTCTACAACTTTCTCATTGACACTTTGATAATTAGGACAGTACTTCATCATCATCATTTCATCATCATCAGTTAGATAATTAATTACAATTACATAATTAAATCTCAGTAACGAAAAAATTACTGGCGGCTACTCCACTGTACTGGAAACAATACGCACTAGGTTTGCTTCGCGTAACGCCGTTCCTCTTTTTTTAAATCGTGCTGCGTGAATGGGACACCCTGTATATATTGTCTTAAAAGTTTTACTGATCGCCGCCCTATGAGCCCCCCTCCATTTAGGGAGACTTTAAGCCCTATAGTTACGGGTCATATGTAGGCGAAGCTCAAAGTCTGCGGCTGTATTACTATACGCGCGGACATTGAATGGGTCTATTGATAGACCCGCATGCGGGGTGGAGTGTGCGGAAATTTAAACGTTTCTGAATAATTAAGCTCTGCAAATATTTTTGGAATTCTCATATTGTGCCTATTTCCATGCGTTCCGAGATGCTGGTAAAATGTTTTTCTCCATGTCCATAATGAACTATACAAAGAAAGGACAGTGATATGTAGGCAAAGTGTACTGTGTGTCGGGGAATTACAATTTCTGCAGCAAATAATGTATTCATGCTCTCCGGAGGGCTAATGTGTGTTTTACAAATGTCGCTGAAATTAGGCAACTGTTCTAGAAGAACTATACAAGCCACCGAGATCAATGTAGTGAAAATGCATGGGGAGATTACTATCGTTAATGTGCCTGCCTGCGAAAGTATATGTGTGGGGATAAATTAAAGCGCGCTGAAAAAAAATTCCTTCGACAGGCGCTAATGAAGTGTTATGCGGCTATTATTCGCTATGTTTCTCACTGTCCGTAAAGAACCCTATGTCACACTAAGTTTATATTCAGGCAAAAAAACAAACAACGGAGCGGGGGGGGGAGGAGGGGGGCATAAAATGATATATATGTGTATCGAAACGTCAATATTTCTGGCTTAATTATGTACTTTGCGAATAATTTGGGAATTCTTGTTTCTTTCCTGTTTTTAAGCATTGTAAGATGTTCGTAGTATGTTTCTTCGGTGTCCTCTGTGAACTCTATAAGACAGCTTGTTTATGTTTAGTGGAAATAAGCACAGCTATTATGGGTGATGTGTAGGCAAAGTTCAAAGTATGGGAGTTAAGTAGGTAATTTGAAGTAAATCATGTATTCAAGCACTGCGTAGCACTATAACTGTGCTTTACGAAAGACGCAGCATTTAGCCCACTGTCCTGAGAGAAATATAGTAACCGCTGAGATGAAATTTTACGAAAATGTGGGAAACAGTATGGCTGATGTGCATGCAAAAGTAAAATTGAGTAGGTGAAATACAGTCTTTCCTAAAAGTTCCCTAAACCCGTGAAGCGCAAACACAGTTCCACATCAAGAAGTACAACTTTTTCGCCTTTATTTCTGCTCATCAAGAGTGTAGCCATATAAAGAGAGAGAGAAAGCAAGGAGAGGAAAGGCAGCGAGGTCAACCAGACCAATGTCCGGTTTGCTACCCTACATGGGGGCTAAGAGAAAAGGGGAATAGAAACAGAGAGAGAGGGAGCACTAAATGCACGGAGGATGCACCTGAGCACTATATAAGCGGTCTCTCCAAGCCGCTACATTTCAAGTACTGTACTAGTGCACGAATCGCTTTTTGTGCCAGTGACGAATGTTGCCATGATCTGAGTATCTTTTGACTCGGAGAACGGTCTCGAGTCAAGTCGGTTTAATGTTATCCGGAGAAAGAGGCATTGGACGTCGTAGTGAGGACAGATACGCAATAGGTGCTTGATGGTTTCCTCACACTTACAGTAGTCGCACATCGGGCTACGGGCCATTCCCATAGGGTAGGACTAAGCTTTCGTAAATGCCACTCCCAGCCACAGCACAGCAATCATTGTTTCGCCGTGGGAAAGGCTATTGTCGTAGCGAGGGGTGAAGCTTATATGCAGCTGGCAATTGAAGACACTTGGAGAACTCCAGAAAACTGGTCTTTTTGCAGGCAAGCAGACGAAGTTCCCTGGCAGCGTCCATGCTATCCTAGCCAAATGTATTTTAAGCGTCTGGGTATCTTCGTAGGCAGGCCTGCAGGCAGCCCTTTAGCAAAGTCGTTGCTGACGATATGCCTCATCGAGCCTGAAGCCAGTGAAATATTATGTTGTGCTCTGTTTCCAGACCATAATGGTGTATTTCCCTAATGCTGGGATACCATCTGCTTGTACAATCTGTTATGTAAATCAGACTTGATGCTGAGAAGTGCTGCTTTAGAGTAAAAATAAAATAAAAATAAAGTAAAAATATAACCAATTTCTGTGCCAGTTCATCGGTGACGTAGTTCGAAGTTCTGCCGCTGTAGACGTAGTAATGTGTGACATTTTGAATTTAACTGTGACACATGCTTCGCTTGGATGACGAAAGCTGCTGCTGTGCTGGTAGGCGAGGTCGAACCGACGATATGCATATTGTCACGTAGTAGTGATACTGAAGTAAACAGTCGTAAAACTGTGTACGAAACTGATTCTTTATTGGGCGAACCTGTGCCCTCAACAGCAAGCTACACTCAAAGCACAACGAAAGCGGCGGATACAGTCGGCGGTCGTCGAAAATCTGATCAACGGCGAAACGCGTCGGCTTTTATACCTGAGTCATCGAAGGTTCCAGATTAATCCCTGATGCCCGCGTGTCTTCAAGAAAGTTCTAGACAATTCGCGTCGGTCATACAATCAGATAACATAAGCGTCGATGAAAACAGGCAACGGAAAGAAGCATCGATAACGTTCTAGAAACTGCCGATACAGGCGCGTCCTGCGCCGAGCGATAACGTTTAACATTTGTTAGCCGGTGGAAAGCGGCCACCGGTGAAAGATAAACATGTATACGTGTCAATATGTATGCTGTCTTGGTATGTCTGGTGCAGTATTAGCAGCGTCAGTTGCTTCAGAGCCAGAGACGATGATGGTGGTGATGTGGTGTTTAGTGGCGCACTCACCAGGTATGGGCAAAGAGCGCCAAGGGACGGATGATTGGCCTTCTTTGTAATTCTGCGAATAGCTAGGTTCACTTGATGCTGTCGTAGGCACCATAGGGGAGATAAGATGACGGTATTGACCCTTTTCGCGGTGATCCCGTGGACGCTGTTATGTTTGATCACGTGGTGACTCGCAAGGGTGGATTTAGATGCCTGCTAAGTACACGTCTGTAACCCAATGGCCATGATTGGCTCCAGTTGCATCCCGTAGTGCCTTTTTCATTAACATCTTGCAGACAACCATGTGACCAGTATGAAAACAATTTATTGACACCGGTGGGCATGGTCAAACCTTGTAACAGCACCAAAAACTAAAACAAAAATTTTATACAGGAATCTGGATAATATCGGCTACAAATATGAACACAAGGAGTAATTAGGAAAATTATACAAGCAGCATTAACCAGCAGAGTGCGGCCATTTCTGCATTTACCCTATATGCCCTGCCGAGCTTTGCATATACAGTGTAGACCGCTTATAACTTAAGTCGCCGGAGTCGCGAATATCCGCACTATAAGCGGTACCGCACTATACATAACTTGCAACTACGTCACACCGCGGAACTCTGGGATACGATCTCGCAAGGCGCCGCCATTACCGAGCACATTGCGGCAGACGACACAGCGCCAAGCTGTGCGGATTTCTCATTTCCCGTCGACGCCGTACGTCGCAATGGCGATTTGTGAAATATTTGGCTGCAGTACGGAAAGTAAGTGCAAATCGCATGAAAAGGGACCAGACTCGGGGATGTACTGTTTGCCTGAGGTAATAACAAATCAGTGCGACCACACAAAGGCGCTGTCCGAGAAGCGGAGAGGTACTTGGCTTGCGCGCATCAACAGGAAGGACCTCAAGAATGTTTACCTGCAGAGAAACAGTCAAAACAAAATCTCCGTCACAGCCTCCTTCATTTTCTGTCAGAAATCACATGAAATCTTTTTTTTTTTTTTTTGCTATTCCTCACAACAGTTGTTCATTCTTGTGTTCGGCTGCAAAGCAAAGAAGAAAAAAAAAATGTGGTGACAGCACCACAATTGCTGTTTGCAGTGTTGTTGGCTGACACAAAGCTGGTAATGATCATGTACAAGTTTTGAAAGCAGCTGTCGTGCTCCCGTTGCAGGTAATCCCAAGTAATTTAAGGAAAAGAACAGGGACTCAGGGGCAGTAAAAAATACAGTTCGGCAGTAGACACACTAAAGTTGCTTTCCTTTAACGGATAGCAGGGAAACAGGTGTTTCTTTTCTTTTTTTTTCTTTTTTTTTTTTTTGCTTTCACTCTGCGTTGGCTCATTTCTGATCCAGATTGTGAAATTCGGTGTACGTTATCCCCGCTCGGCGACATCGCCGCGTGGCCGACGCGAGTTGAAGCTTCAATTTCACTTAGGCAGATGTATGTCGATCCTTTATGTGGTTATTGCTGTTTTTTTTTATCACAGCTATGAAATGCCGAGTGCATTCAACTCACCTGGCTAAGCAAGACAACTCGCTTAGACGGCAACTTCTTCGCAATGAGGTTCCGGACCCATCCGCTCGTAAAGTAGTTGTGCGAGTCGA
Organism: Dermacentor silvarum; assembly: GCF_013339745.2. Classification (NCBI taxonomy): domain Eukaryota; kingdom Metazoa; phylum Arthropoda; class Arachnida; order Ixodida; family Ixodidae; genus Dermacentor; species Dermacentor silvarum. The sequence goes on from NC_051154.1 coordinate 212,066,453, forward strand.
GCGACTTGTAAGCCTTCATATGATCTAATAAAACATAACACTAGATAATTTATAATGTATTTTGTTGATAACACGAGATAATTTATAATGTCAACATGGGTAACCGGTGGCAGCAGGCTTGCATTACCAGCGGCTTGCGCACCAACTGGTAGCCGATATGGATCCACGCCGTCACATGGGCGATTTTTTCTTTGTACCTGGCCCGCGTTGGTCCCACAAGTTCATCAAAGTATGCAGGACAAAGTCCTGCACAATTCTCCTTCGCCATGCGCGCAAGGCAATCGATTAAAGCATACGCACAAAGCAAAACGATCCGCCGCACGGACGTAAACACAGCTCCGCTGCTCCGGCACCACGACGTATGTGCTCGGTAATGGCGGACGCAAAACCGGAAGGCAGGAACTGACGTCACGTGCAACTTATGTATAACCAAAGCAACAATTTTCAAGGCACGCACATATGCAAAACATGTGCACCGAGCCGCCACGCGTATGCGACAGTCGAGGAATGCGGCTAGAACGTTTGCATTCAATTTACAGTCGAATCTCGTTCATTCGAAATATTTCACGCGGCGGCGCCTCCGACCGGCATTGCTTCGGCACCGCCAAAAATCGCAATGCGGCGCGTGCGATCGCACTAATTTTTTTTCGCTCCAGTCGCAGCATGTGAAACGGCCTATAGAGTAAAAGCTTAGGAGAGACCCCTCAATGTCGCGCGCGAACAAAAAAAGAAAAAAAAAAGAAAACGTGGCGGTAATTTCACCCTCTCTCAAATGGCAAGGTCGCCGATTCTGCGTTTCGCCGGAACATGCGTGTATGTGCCGACGTCTCAGCCACGCTACCGTAGCCACGCGTAGAAAATGGCAGTGAACCCTTCTTTCTCCTTTATGCTTCCTATACTTTCTAGTGACGTGTTGACCTTGCACGCTGCGGCTACAGCGCTAAGGGAAGCAGCGGCGCTGTCCTAGGCCGGCCAACGAAACTGCCCACGTCGGCAAACGCCCGCTTCCCGATAACGGCAGAAAACGAAACATCGGGAAAGCTGGCGCCGGGCCGGCTGGAGCGGCGGCGCCTGCACGGCGGCGAGCGCGCACGGTGACAGTCGAAAGTGAAGGAGTTAACGAGGGAGGCCGAGGGGAGCCACCGAAGCGGCGGAGTTAGTTGCCGAGGCGAAATCCGCTTCCCTGCCGCCCTCCTCCCTCACATTCCACGGTCTCCGCGTGCGCCCTTCGCCGTGCCGGCACCGCCCGCTTCCCGAAGTTGCGTTTACTGCCGTTATCGTGAAGCGAGCTTTGGCCGGCGTTGGCATTTTCGTGGCCCTCGCTCACTATGCGCGCCGTGATATATCACGACTCGCACTCAATATTCTGGTTTCAGCCTCACTGGCTGTTCGTTCGCACCACGCGCCCTTCTCCTCCACTTCGTCACTCTTTCTTCCTCGAGTACTTCTTGGGGCGCCCGTTTGAGGGGAGCGTTTGCCGTCTCCGCTGACTTCCGTACTCCCAGGCGGCCGCACTGTAACCGGTATTTAGTTTCCCGCAACTGCACTATAAGCGATACGTGTATACATGGAGTGCTATGGGAAAATTAAAGGGAGTCTGAAAAGACCGCACTATATCCGGTCCTGCACTATAAGCGGTTACGTTATAAGTGGTCTATACTGTATAGGGAAGTAGAGTAACACTCATGAGTAATGGATACGTAAACTCTGGGAGAACAAAATTCAAATAATATACAGATATGCAGAGAGAAGGAAAACTGATACAATAACGTATGCTAAAATTAATCATACAATTACATCGAAACAGGCGCCCTGCATCCTGCATCATCATGAGCAGCACCCACTGTGCTATCAACACGGCTGACAACTGTCTAATCTTGCCGCCTGTGGATCAAGCATCCAGGACGATTAGAACGCCGCACCTGCGCCACCCCTTCGGCCAACCAGTGACATCAGCGACATCGGACGAAGCGTACAAAAGGCCGCAGCAAGCACATGTCAGTGGGCTTGGTGGCACCGTCAAGGACGCCATGAAAAACCACTTTCTTCTTCTCGCACAGCTCAGAAAGCAACGTCCATTTTCTAAGTGTCACAAAAGGGAGGCTATTTCTTTCGTGGTGCTACCAAGCCCTGAGTGTATTTTGTATTTTGTTTGCGAGTCCTTCCGAAGTGCCCGCTCGCTGTTGTTGCTTAGTGGCGACATCGAGGAAAATCCAGCCCCAAACACGCTCGACGATATCTTAAAAGGGGTTACGGAAATTCAAACCTCGCAGCGCACTTTAGAATAAGGATTGCAAGGCGTTCAATCGAGATTGACAGAAATAGAAGTTACTCTTGTATCGCTTAAACAATATCATGAAAAACTGGAGCAGTGTGAACAGCAGGTCACCGCAATGAGCAAAGATATCAAGAGCCTGAGCAAAACGATAGATATGGAAAACAGAAGCCGTAGGAATAACATTATTATTTACGGGTTGGAAGAACAAAGCGATGAAAGTAGTAAAGATCTAGAACAAGCGGTGGTTAAAGGCGTATTTAAAGACAAACTCGGTGTAGAAACGAGATCAGTCGAGCGTGTAAACAGCATTAAAAAAAGAAAAAGAACAGCACAAGGCCTGTAATTATAAGGTTTTCCAACTTCACAGAAAGAATTACCGTTCTTCGTAACTGCAAAAAACTTAAAAGTAGCTGAATATCTATATCAAAAGACTTCTCGGCCTCAGTATGTGAAATACGCAGGAAACTTTGGCAGTCCTTCAAAGCAGAACGTGACGCTGGCGATAAGGTAAGACTTCTTTTTGATACGCTTAAAGTGAACGATCAACTGTATATACAGGGTGTTTCATTTTAGATGCACCAAATTTTTTAAAATTGCCTATGGCCGATGGCACAATTATAATCCTTGATCTAGACTACTCGATGAGGCGGCCATTACTTGCACGAGAAATCGAAACGCCTAATCGAATAATTAACATAATTACGCTAATTAACTTTTTAATTATGCTATGGCAGATATTCTAATCTACGAATTATAGCCGCTGAGTTCACAAGACGTACCTACTTGGAACGAATTCTCAGAACTGAGCCATGCAGTTTCGAGATATTAATTTTCAAAGTGTCCAACGAAATGCATGGGCGTTCCAGTTAACTTTGTGCTTCAATGCATAAAACAGCGTTTTCCTCAAAAAGTTAACTGGAAGTCCATGCAGAAATAAAGACGTTTAAAAAAAATTATCTCGAAACTGGTTCACTCCTGAGAACTCGTTCCAAGTGGATACGCCCTCCGAACTCGGCGGCTATAATTCGTAGATTGAAAAATGTGCCGTAAAATAATTAATTTAACAGATAATTAGCATAATTATGTTAATTATATAATTAGTCGTTTTTATTTCTCGTGGAAGTAATAAGTAACGCCGACATTCACGATTCAGAAATAGTTCTTCCCTCTTATTTTCTTCTTCGCTCCGACTACAACAATCGCGGGGGCGGAGTCGCTATAGCAGTACGGCAGGGTTGATCTTTTCGCAAAGAGCAAGGTATTTTAGATCATGAAAGTGTGTGGTGCACTGTATACATCCATGAGTCACCCGTGCTGATAGGCGGTATTTATAGGAAGCCAAACGCGTCTGACGACTACATAATGAAAATTCGCGACTTCCTTTGTGGCAGGCTGAAAGGTCGTACTAAGCTATTCTCACCACCAAAATCACCAGCAAGAATTTTAATCTAGCCACTATTGATTGGAGTGCGTTGACAGCCGGTAGTAGATATGTTAGTAGTTCTGAACTGCTTTTGAACTTAGCGTTTAGTTTTTCGTTATCTCAGCTTGTCACAGAGCCAACGCCCATTTAAGGGCAGACATTTTCGATACTAGACCTTGCATTTGTCTCTAACCATCTAGCAGCCACTTCACACTCGAAGAGGGCATATCAGATCATAAACTGCTGCTGCTAACAGTCACTATCGACGTTAGCGGACCAGTTCCTGAATCACGTGTAGCAGTTAAAAATTACAGTAGAGCTGATCAGCATCATCGACTACCTTGAAGTAGCGTTAGAAATCTTTTCCATTGAAAGTTATGGTACAGTGAATAATCTATGGCTTAAACTAAAATACATAATAGCACATTGTGAGGGAACATTAGTTCCCACGCGACTGAAACGTACGCAGAAACCCATGTATTACGCGTAGTGCGATCCACCTAAAAAGAAAACTACTAAGGATGCGGAAGAAAAAAAAATCACCGCATATCCACGAAGTGAATGATGATGAGTGGGCGAAGCACCAGGGGATCATTCAGGTAACCGTGAATCCCCCGTACATTGCCTTGTGATCAGTGCAGCAGCACGGCGACGCCGGCAAGCGGACCCAGAGGCGGAGAGAGCGCGGGAAGCGGCGGCAAAACGTCGGAAGCGTTCTCTACCTGAAGTTGGTGGCGCCGATGCTCGGTTCAAGCGCGAGCTTCTTGAGCCCTCAGCTCCAGGTCCGCTTGCCGGCGTTCCCGTACTGCTGCAGCTTTGCGAGCCCTCAGCTCCGGGTCCGCTTGCCGGCGTTGCCGTTTTGGTGCAGCTACCCACGCCCTAGACTCTGGGTCCGCTTGTTGTCTGCGTCGCCGTGCTGCAGCAGCTTTGCGAGCCCTCGACTCCGCTTGCAGTTGAGCCGCCACTCTCGCCTTTTCATCCATAGCGGGCGCGCCGTTATCAGAAGCGACCGTTATCATCCATGGCTGAAGAGAGAAAGAGAGCGAGCGTCGGGAACGAACGCCCTTGTGCACCGCAGCGCCCCTATCGGTCTCCATGCAAGCCAGAGCTACGGACGACGACGAGGGACAAGGCTCGGCCCCACGGTGTAAGAAGAACAGGTGATCCGACGGAAGCGCGCGGCGTGCTCACTAATGTTGGGATGCCGCTAGGTGGCGCACGCGACTAAGAGGCTTTAGGAGAGGAGGCGGCGGAGGAAAGAGTAGATGGCGGTACTTTTCTTATATAGGGATTTTAGGAGGCTGGAACCGTAGGTAACGTGCAACTGTGCATGAGATCAGAGGTTCGAGCAAGGTTGGAAGTTAAGCAGCGAGGGGTAGGTAGACTGGCTCTGGGAGCACACGGAAATACACCAAATCAGGGGGTACAGGGTGACATGGGATGGACGTCATTCGAGGGCAGGGAAGCCAGCAGCAAGATAGAATTTGAGGAGCGATTGAGAGAGATGACAGAAAAGCGGTGGGCAAGGAGAGTTTTCAGTTATTTGTACATGAGGAATGTTGATACAAAATGGAGGAAGCTGACCAGAAAACTGTCAATCAAATATTTGGACTGCAGGAGGGGTGCAAACCAGGAAACAGCGGTTAAGAAAAAGGTTAAGGAAACAGAGAGGGGTCTGTGGAAAACAGGGATGCAGACGAAATCAGCACTGGGCACATACCGAACTTTCAAGCAAGAAATTGCCAAAGAAAATATCTACGATCATTCTAGGGGAAGCTCTTTGTTGTTTGAAGCCAGGACGGGAGTATTGCGGACTAAGATGTACCGAGTCAAGTACCAAGGTATAGACACGTTGTGCTGTGCGTGTGGAGAAGAAGAGGAAACGGCTGAACACCTCATACTTTTCTGTAAGGGGCTTAACCCTACAGTGCAAGGCAACGGGGCTGATTTTTTCAAAGCATTGGGATTTAGGGACAGTGAAGGCAAAATAGACTTTAAGCGGGTAGAAATAACCAAACAGAGGTTATCTGATTGGTGGATAAAATTAAGGCAGGGGTGAAATTTCACCCACCACAAAGTACAAATTATGTTAATAGCCATGGCTAGGTGGCGTATGCCACCGCCCGATTTAAAGGGTTCAGCCTCATCCATCCATCCATCCATCCATCCATCCTGTAAAATCCCTATATAAGAAAAGTACCGCCATCCTTTGATAAACGCCGCTTCTCTCTCTCCTGTATCTCCGATTGGACGATGATAGCGCGCGCTTTTCACTTCTTTATATTTTCTTTTTTTTTTCCGCCTCAGAGCCATGTTGAAAGTCCTCTGCGCAGCCGCAGTCGCCGCCGGCGGCGGTGGCGCGCGCCCGGCCTGAAAGCTTCAACGTGGACTTTCTAGGTGCGCCACCGTCGACTTGGCTTTCCCAAGCAAAAAGTAAAGAAAAAAGCAAGCGCTTTAGGAGAGGAGGCGGCGGAGGAAAGAGTAGATGGCGGTACTTTTCTTATATAGGGATTTTAGGAGGCTGGAACCGTAGGTAACGTGCAACTCCCAGAAGCGCTTGGGTTTAAAGTGGAAGGAAACATAAACAGATCAGCCGTAGAGATCAGCAAGAGACGATTAGAGTACTGGTGGAAAAAAATAAGGGAAAAGATGGATACGACCTGATCTCTTAAAATCATAGGCAGCGGTACAAGGTAAATTTTTGAAAAAGAAAAATAATAAGAGGTATACAAAAATGCTAGATAATGAACATGCATAGTATACCTGATTAAATCAAGCAGGCTAGGTGACTATTTGTCTTTCTGGGGTTTTACGTGCCAAAACCAGTTCTGATTATGAGGCACGCCGTAGTGGAGGGCTTCGGAATAATTTCGACCACCTGGGGTTCTTTAACGTGCACTACAACGCAAGCACACGGGCGTTTTTGCATTTCGCCTCCATCGAAATGCGGCCGCCGGGGCCGGGATTCGATCCCGCGACCTCGGGCTCAGCAGCGCAACGCCTTAGCTGACTAAGCCACCCCGGCGGGTAAGGTGACTATTTGTCGCCGCCCCGTTTCAAAGGGGATGCCAATAAATCATCATCATCATCATCATCATCATCATCATCATCTGGGCGTCGGGGGCATGGGGGCCGGGGGCAAACATACCCTGAGCGCGCGCGTTTCAGCTGTTTCAGCCTGCGTTTTTCAGAGCGCCTGTTAGTGTTAACGCTCTCATATTGAGGTTATCATCTTAATTTCCCGAAAGCTTAAAGAGTTATTTGAGAGTGTCGCTAGGCTTGCTGCATTTTTAAATCAAAAGCATATATTTCGCTCAAAGCGGCGCTAACAGTCCGCATTTTTGTTGGAGCAGCTGACAATTCATTTTGCAAGTTACGTTTCGAAGACGAGTTGCTATCTGTCGTCACTATACGCTGCGTCACCGTTTTCATTTCTCATGCGAAAACAGTGCGTAGGGGAGTACCGCGCACAATTTGTCCTCCTGAGTGTATATATAAGCGCTTTCGCGTAATGCGGTAAACTGTGCTATCATTAATTGTTCTGTAGACTCAAACGAAAATTTAGTTTGCGCGTTTCCCATACAGGCTCCGTGCATAGTATTGGGTCCATAAAGCACCAATTTAAAGGCTGTTTGTTTCTTATGAAGCATGCGGCACCTTGCATGCGTATATCCTTATACGCATGCTCCTTAATAAAATATTCATGATAGAAGACGCCGATCGTTTTTCTTGCTTTTTTATTCAAAATTACGAGGCAGCAGCAAAACAAATTAAAGCAACTTGCAAACCAACAGAAAGGAAGTCCATCGATGTAGAATATACATACCCAGCTGTGGCATTATTCCTGGCGAGACGGATTTTCAAAGAGCGTGTTGAAGTTGATGCTGTCGGTGTTACCGTCATGTGATGCTGCACTGAAGTCCTGAATTTTGTGAGGTCTTGTAGACTGCTGAGCTGCTATGGCTAACGTTTCTTTGTCCACACGGGAAGTCTCTTGAGCTCTTGCCTTTTGCATCGCATATACTTTTGCCTGCGGTTCTTGTAGTTCACTGCCTTCAGGTTTTGATTTGCGCTTGCCGTCAACTGGAGTCTGTTCTGTGTTGGCTTCGCTGTTCTGGTTCTGGCCGTCTTCTATTGGCACGTCAGTTGCTAGCTCCAGTAACTCGTGATTTACTACATTTGGCTTTCTGTTTCTTCTTTTTCGCTTGTGCTTTCTACCTATTGCTCTTTATTTCGGAAGCGCTTCGCAGGCGTCAGTTGTCACGGAACACAGTTCTTTGAAAGTGTAGTGTGAAGTAGCCGGAAAATGAGTCGGCACAGCATCTCTAGCTAGATAAGCTCTTCGGGTCGTGCTGGCTAAAACAACTCCGTTGTGCATTGCCGTCCATGTTTTTGACACGTACATTGGGTCGAAGTGCTTTTCGCACACGTAGTCCCCTGGTCGCTGGACTCGGTCTTCACGTTGTATGGCATCCCGCCATGCTTGCAGTCGACTCGTCTCTTTAGGGACACTGAACATACATACTTTGTCTCTGCACGAGTCATATCCACTCTTGCAGTTTGGAACGAAACACTTCTTGCCCATAATCAGGCTAGATCTGTCTCCGCCAGGTAACGTCGCGGCTCAAACGGCAAATCTCTCATTTTCCCTTTCTTGCGATTAAACGGATTCGTCCTTTTCCATTGTGTATACCACGGGAACACTTTATTAAGCGCTTACCGAGAACAAGGGTGACTGATTGCTCAACGGTAAAGCAAACGTTGCAAAATATTAAGAAAAGATAATTTATCGTCTGCCCGCACCACTTTTCTGGGACTGCTTCCAGGCACTGTCAAACGCCGTCTGCTAGATCCAGCGACCGCAAAGCCGGAGACATTAGCGTCTGTTTCGGCGCCTGAGGGATTTCAATTAGTATAGTGGCACACAGAAACAGTAAAAAAATAGTTTTAATTATTTTAAACGCTCTTTACGTACAGGTACAATTATTTACACGCTCGAATTTCCTGCTTTTTCAGCCTCCTAACGTGTGCTGCCGTGCAGCGGTGCAGACGCGAAACTCCACCATTAGTGAGACGTGTTGCGCAGCAGCGGTCGCCGTGTCGTCGGATCACCTGTTCTTCTTACACCGTGCTCGGCCCTAAGGTGCTTCGCCCCTAAAACATTGGTTGCACATCCGCTTGCTTCGCCGCAAATGACGTCGAAAGACGATAGTCTTCTGCCGCTCCTGATACGTAACACCCTCTCTTCTCCTCCCTTCCACCTCTCACGCTCTTCCCCTTCCCTCTCACTCCTCCCATGATGGATTCCATTAAGGTTTTGCTGAATTCAATTCAAATTTTCCGCGTTCGCCCTGCTCTCGCGCCATCTGTCGGGACCTTCTATTACTGTTGGTTTAAAGCCGGTTACAAAGCGGCTGCTTCAGTCGGCTTGTTTTTAACGCGTAGCGTCTCTTCGACACCATTTCTAACGCGTTGATTTTTTCATTTGCAGCGTTTCATTTTTCATTTCTTTCTGTCTCTCGCTTTCTCTCTATCTGTGTTTCTGTTTCTCTCTCTCTCTCTCTCTTTATCTCTTTCTTTTTTATTTAAATCTCTACACCTCATTTTCTCTTTCTCTCGACCATAGCAAGTTCTGTTACAATCGTTGGTACAACGCAAATCATATGATTCCCATAAATACATGTTCTATAAGCGTGGGTGCATAGCCTACTGATAAACAAAAGGTGTATAGCCTAGTGGTTATGACACTATCCTTCGGACAGTGGGTCCCCGGGTTCGAATCCTGTCTTGCCAAGAAAGTTTATTTTATTACTCTCGCTCTGTGTCTCTCTCTCTTTCCTTCTCTTTCTGCACCTCCTCTCCTCATGTTTGTTTCTGGCCGGGTGGTTTAATCGAGTGACAGACAACATTTTTCGCATTTAGGTAGCCCAAGAAATACTGTCGTCTTTAAAAACCTAATCCTGAAGATATTTGCCGACATTCTGGTGAGCTAAAACTGCTATTAGGGACGCAAGAGATGTTTTCTTTTCAACGACACTAATAAATTTTATGACACAGTATCCACAAAAGTTTTGGCGCTGCCTATCCAGGCCCGAGAACCACGTTACTCAGATCGATGTAAATGGAACTATAACTGATGAAGATCACACTGTCGCCAACACATTTAACAGATACTTTCAGTCCGTTTTACACGTACCCCTGCGCTTACAGAAAGTGGAACTGTGACGGATCCTCCGTTATCAATGTCTGAAGTCAAGAAGGAATACTTAATTTATTGCTACAGATTGACGTGAAAAAAATCTTCAGGTCCTGACAATCTTTCAAATGTTTTTCTTCGACGTTACGCAGAATTTTCGTAGCGTCGTTCTAAGTAGCCACCCTGCTGATGGACTGGCTCTGTGCCAATGTCCTTCTGATTCACAAAGGAGGTAACAAGTTACTGGTAAACACTTACAAGCCGATTTCACTCACTAGTTGCTGTTGTAAAATGATGGAGCATATTATTAGCAAGGCAATTACCACCTACTTAGAAGATAACAATCTACTTTACCCCAAACAACACGGATTTCGTAAAGGTATTTCTACCGTAACTCAACTCTTAGAAAAAACGCATGACTTTGCTACAGTAATTAACTCTAGACTTCAAGCTGACGCAATATTCATAGACTTTTCCAAAGCATTTGACAGGGTGCCCCATCCAAAATTAATTGACAGGCTGAAGAATATCGGGATTGACACTAACATAGTACACTGGATAACCGCCTATCTCTCAAACCGCAGCCAGTACGTTAAAATGAATGACACTGAATCTGAAAAGTTAGATCTACTCCGGTGTTCCACGAGGATCTGTGCTGGGTCCAATTCTTTTTATTGCAATAGCAATTATATGGACACACCAAGCGCATTTCTGCCGTCGTCGTCGTCGCCGCCGTGAGGTTCCGTAGTCTAACGGCGATAAAATCGTCGCCGCGCGCCGTATGCTGTATGTGCGAGTGAAAACGGGCGAGGGACGTGCGCTTCCACGGAGAGCGAACGCACGGCGGAGAGCAAACGCGACGTTTTCCGTCGTGCGAAAGGCCGTGGGGGGATGGGAGGGAGGGAGGGGAGGCGACGTTTAGCTGCGGCACCAAATGCGTATCTTGCGACCGGGCGCAAGGGGAACTGGCGACGCAGTCTCCCACGCGAGAGGAGGAAAGTGGGAAGGGAGCGCAGGAGGGAGGGCGGCGTGGCGTCTACTCTGCCAGCAACTGCGTACTTGTACTTTGCGCGGCTGAGGGCTGTCGTGCGCACCGTATCTTGAAAGCGATCTCCACATGGCTCTTATGTATGCGCTGTGCTTTCGCCGCTCAGTTTCCGTTGAAGCGATAGACCGCACGAACCTTCGGTCGCTTCTGCAGCCGCGCTTGCTAACGCCAGCGTTTTGACAGTGGTTGTCTGCGGTCATCGAGTGTGACCTATTCATGTTTGCTTGTGTGCGCTGACACCATGCTTGTTAATTCAGTTAGTAAGCGAATGTGTCCAAATTTATGCAGCCGATAAAACTACTATCCTTACTCCGTATAGCTCTCTACTAGTAAATTTGCTATTGCAATTGATGCTTCGCGAAACTGCGACTTTTTCTAATATTTCTTAACGACATTCATTCTCATGTTGAACCTGATGTGAGAGTAGGGCTATTTGCAGATGACTGCGTCATCTGCACCACAGTACGGACGATTGCCGACCAGATACGACTTAATTCCTCCTTAACATTCCCAGATGGTGTCAAGAATGGGGAATGGAAATTAACGTAGCAAAAACTTCATCCATAAGTAACTTCAAAAAAAGGTACCCTTAAAATTTGCGTATCATCTAATGGGATTACATGTAACAGAAGCCGACACAGTTAAATACTTGGGTGTTACCATCGCAAACACATTAAAATGGTATGGTCACATTAAACAGACGTGCAGAAAAGCATATAGACAGCTGGAATACCTTCTCAGGAAACTTGCACTGACACGTTCCAAAGTTATATAGGCTAGCAAGTTATAAAGCCCAACACGGCCAATCCTCCAACACGGCAGTATTATCTGGAATCCGCATCAAACTACCTTCTTAATCAACTGGAGGGAATTCAAAATAAAGCTCTTCGGTTTGTGTACTTGCAGTATTCACGTGACGTCAGCATAACTGCACTACGCAACAGGGCAAGCATTCAAACCTTGGCGATTTGTCGATGCGTTGCTGCCTTAAAGTTCCTTTACCTTCTTTATCATGACAGCATTCATATAAGCAAACACGAGCACCTTAAACCACCATACAAGCGCTCAGCCAGAAGTTCCAAGGATTTGTACCCTGCTGTTGTGCACCGAAAAAGGGAGCCGCCGGCTGCCGAGGCACAGGCGGATGGATGAGAGAACAGCGGCGGGCGAGGCGCTGATGGTGGAGGAGAGAACGCCGGCAGACGAGGCGCCCGTAGAGCGGCTTCAGCATACGTCTGAGGGGTGGCCACGGGAGCCGGCTGACACGGAGATGAAATAACTTCGGTCACTTGCTCTTGAATGATCTGTCGGTTCGCTGGTGCCAAAGAGTGAGAAGGCTTCTCCGTGGTCTGCAAAATGGAGAGCTGTCGCGCGACCTCCTCGTGCACAAATTCTTTCAAAATTTTAAATTCAAAATTGTGAACTCTTTATCAATAATGCACTAATGTTTAAGCTATAGAGTGTCACTTGCCTCGCCTTCCTACCTCTTCTCGTTCCAGAGTAATCGAGCAATCCATGACATCCAGTGGTGACGTCTGGTTCAAACAGCGGGCTGTAATTGAATTTCTGACTGCGCAAGGTTGTGGCTTGTGTGGAGATTTGATGTGGCTGGATTTTGCTCTTTCACAGGTCCTTTCCCACCTCCGCACATTGCTGACGTCAACACAGGCATCCCCGGGGGTAAACTGCAGTCAGACGGTGATAAATGTTGATGGGCGCGCAACCTTCCGCAGTCAGAAATTCAATTACAGCTCGCTGTTTCAGCCGGTCGTCGTCACCACTGGATGCCATGGATTGCTCGATTACTCTGGAACGAGAAGAGATAGGAAGGTGAGGCAAGTGACATGCTATACCTTAAACATCACTGCATTAATGACGAAGAGTTGAAAATGTTTGTAGTATTATTGGCAAAGTAGTGGGCTTGGAGGCATTTTCTGAATCACCCTCATATATATATATATATATATATATATATATATATATATATATATATATATATATATATATAAATTCAGTGAAGCATTGAATCACAGGATCGGGCACAGAAATAGTTCAAAGAATAGAAGCATGCAGGAAAAATAACAGGACTTTACTGACGTTACGGCCGCGGACCGACTTTCGTCGGAGCTCCGACGAAGGCCCGCCCCGTGGCCGAAATTTATGTCTGCCTACTAGAACTAACTCCGGGAGTGTTAGCCAGCTCCACCACTCACGGCCAGGCAGTGGCTGTAATGCATCCCATCTATCGCAGACGCCACGTAGTACGTGCACTGTTTGGATGAAGGCGATTGGTAAACAAACCCACACGTGCTACCTGAAGGCAGTAGCGCACCCAGGATCTCTGCCAGGGGGGGGGGTTCATAGTTTGCCAATACCATCTAAACGGCACTAATTTCAATTTCTTCGCGGGAAATTGCCAAAATTTAAAATGCGCTTTTTGCGAGTGTGCAGACGATTGTGCGTCTTACACCTTAGTTGCAGTACTCAAATGCGCAAGGAAAGAAAAGGGGTTAAACAAAAGGGGGGGGGGGGGGGTTAAGTCGGCCTCAGGGGGGGGGGGGGGTTACAACTCCCGAACCCCCCCCCCCCCCCCCTCCCGTCGGTGCACCACTGCCTGAAGGCATAAAAGCTGCCGGATTCGAGACCCTCGCTAGGTAATCAACAAGGAGAAAGGAAACCGAGGGGCCCGATTTCTATTAGTAAAAACGCATAAAGCCAACAAAAACTGACACGAAGGACAGTATTGGGGAAATTATGTGTAGTTCCAAACTAAATTTAAAAAATTATAAATAAATGAAAAAGAAAGTGAATGAAAAGACAAGATAAAGAACACTAATCTATCGTCATATATATGTCTCGAACCATAGCGAACAGTTTTATAGCCGTGGTCACTTAGAAAGCAAGGAGGCACTGTGAGCTCGAATTATAAAAAGGTAGGCACTGGATGCCTATTGTTTTCTGTAAAACGTAAAATACCCAGAATACGACGCCTTTCTGATGGAGTGATACTCACCACCACTATCATCAATAGAAAATAACTCACGCAGTCTGGGGAAAAAAAAAAAAAAAAAAAAAAAAAAAAAAAAAAAAAAAAAAAAACATTGTGTCTTACAGTAAGAATGGTTCTCTCGACCACTCTGTTCAAACAACCTGACCATGAATTTTGAAACTAGTAACGAGAAATGATCGCTAACTCGGGCCAAAGCACAAATTTGCCATCGTCGCGCAAAACACTCGTGCCATGCAGTGAAAGCAACACACAGGAGGGAGCTGCGAACTAACGAAGTGAAATGAGTTTCAAAGGAAATTATAAAAGGAAGAACAAAGCAGTCTGCACTGAAGAGACACTTATGATATGCGACCACACGAACAAGGGGGAAAATGAATGTATTCAAGTAACGCCTGGTGGCGGAAAGACGAACTAAATTCGATGTCCAAGATTCCTGGGTATGTCAAATGTATACGAAAAAAAAAAAAAAAACGTCCTTAATATAAAAACACGCAGTTGATATTCACTTTAGGTAAAATTATTCTTGTAGCTGAAATTACGCTTTAGTAAAACATTCATGATGAAAATGCTCATTAGCATTATTGCGCTGCAGTAATGTTTGCACATTTGAGCTATGCTCAAAATTAATTCGTATTTTAAAACTAAACAATGCTACAGCGTTCACGGCAAGTTCAGGCCTTGTCTCCAGTGACTGAATCTTCCGAATACCTGTGGGCAGTGTCAAGACAGAGTCTATAGTTTATTTATTATTTGATTTGTAAACATATACACAGGAAAGAGAAAGCGAGGATGTTACGAAATGCATAAACACCCGTGTCCAGTGCAATGGGGCTACGTTAAAGATCCCCTGGTGGTCAAAATTAATGCGGAGTCCTCCACTACGGCGTGCCTCACAATCAGATCATAGTTTTGGCACGTAAAACCCTAGATTCAATTCAATCAATTCAAAACAATGTTACGTGCACAAAAGCCGATGTACTACGTGAGTTCCCGTATTACGCGCAATGTCGCCACGTGCTGACGAGATTGACACGTCATTTTAGTAGGGGTGTGTGAATATTCGAAATTTTGAATACAAATAAAATAATCCGTTCTATTTGATTCGTATTCGTTTCGAGAATTTACTATTCGAAATTGTTGAATATTCGTTTCTCTTCGAATATAAATGATAACGACGCTTATTGGAGTCTCGAGGGAGAGATATTGTTTCAAGTGAGTTTTGTTGCGACTGATTGTACTGTAGGAGAGGCGCCAGTTTCTGAGCAAACGCACGGGACAATTAACTTCTGATCAATAATTTGCAGTCATTCCACAAGAATGTCTACACGGATGGTTGTCATGATTGACGGAAAAGCAAATTATTATTTAAGCACTATCACCACGTTTGAATTCCTTTAAAACAACGCGCAGTGCTGAGTTATCACAATTCTGCCGGACAACACTCTACGTGCATCTTATTGTACCGTTGTTTCATTACTGTTATTATCACGATGCGCTGGATAACAGAGACCAGATGTTTCTGTTTTACAACCCCCTGAATTGACTGGACGTCCAGTTGCGAACGAAATGGCATTCATGAATAAAATACGCGTATATGTAAGTTACCATCGTTTTTTTTTCCAGACGAACTACACGGGAAATTTTGGTTTTACTTAACTCAGAAATGTAGAAATATTCGATGTTCAAATGTCATTGTTCTCAAATATTCATAGTTGATTCAATTCGAAAATTTCACTGTTCTAACACCCTTACATTTTAGCCTTTCGGCCTCGCAAGTAGCGGAAAACGTTCAGTTACATCATTCTTGCATGCGTCAAATTAACGTGATATGTTAGACTATAACGTTATTGTACTATTCGAGTTCGACACATAAAACATTACACATCCTTTAACCTTAGATACAGTATTTAGAAGTTCACATTGAACTAAGGTTTTCAAATCATACCTTTGCATAATGCTGAGGCAGCATGACGACTGAAGGAAGTATAACGCTTCATTCATGTTTGTACAATATTATATTTCAGCATTACACGAATGTTTACAATAAGCTGTTGCCACGCGGTTCAAGATTATTCCAGAAAATCTCGAGGCTATTTTTGTCCAATACGTTCCATGCTTAGTATTTGTTGTTTATGCAGTAAGTATATTCTTTATGTATATACTTTTGCACGTGTGCATTTAAATTTCACTCCCCCACAACAGCATCATGAAGTTCACAATTTATCGGATAAAAAGATTGTCCTGGGTTATTCTGCACTAACATTTTAAAGAGCGTTTTTCTTGTCGGCCATGTATGAGAATTCTCAAATCGATTGTGCCTAAATCGCATGTGCAGTCATTGGAAGCTGTCAGTGTTACCTGTACTCAAAATCGGTAACATAATTGATTGGGTAGTCTTGCGTTGCAGGTTGGTGAATGTTAATTAAGTTAAAATGAATTCTGGGGTTTTACGCGCCAAAACCACGGCATGATTATGAGGCACGCCGTAGTGGGGGACTCCGGATTAATTTTGGCCACCTGGGGTTCTTTAACGTGCACCCAATGCACGGAACGCGGGTGTTTTTACATTTCTCTCCCATTGAAATGCGGCCGCTGCGGCCACTAAGCAACCACGGCGGGTGTTAGGTGAACGTTGGTTCCTTGTTGTACAGTAGTTGCTTGAATCGACGCTTCGGAAAACGTTTAAAAAACGTTTAATTGCAACATTACACCAACGTTATAATAATATTAAAGTGGGCGAATGTAATATTTTCGAATACGAATCGAATACGAATACAAAGTATCGAATATCGAGTCGAATATTGGTAGTCAAACGCATATATTTACAGCAGAAAAATTTATTTCGTTTTAATTAGGTACCACACTTGTACTGACCAGTGAAAAAAGGCAGCTATAAGGGAGAACAATTAGGATATTTTTAAACGCAATATTACTAATTGTCCTTAAAAAAACTGCAGCAATAGCCTCCCAACATCTTTAGAGCCTGGTTGCAAACAAGCTATCCGAAAAATTAATAGCCACTGTATGACTAGCTTTCCAAAGACGCTAAATAAACGGTTGCCTAAAAACAGAATAGAAGTGCGTAAATAGAAAAAAAAAAAGCTGCTGAAGGACTCGTATGCAGCAGACGCATTGCAATTGCGCATGTTGCAAGGAAAACATCATTGGTTGCGCCGTAAAAGACAAAACTACGGCATGACTCGACTTCCAAAAATACTTTTTGACAAACTACGACCAAAAATTCACGCTTCAGTCGTGAAACCGAAAACAAAGCTTGCATTATCCCGTTTTCTTTCTGCATTGCTTCGAAAGCGTTAGTTGTTGTTTCCCTTATGATAATTTGCCATACTTTGTTTACAGACGGAGAACAGTAACCAAATTTTTGTTCGCTTCTGCAGAATATTTGGTTAGTTTCAATATTCGAACATATTCAATAGTTCATTTTCGAATACGAATACGAATAGTTAGAGCGTAATATTCCATTCTTATTCAAATCTTGGAATGTTCGCCCACCCCTAAATAATTTACAAAGTTTCTGAACTGCATTCCGAAAGGTGAAGAATCGATTGTGATAGCAAATTATTAGACAGCTATACAAAGTACGGATAGTAGTTTTATCGCCAGTATAAACTTGTAAATATTCGCTAACTAATTTAATTAACAAGCTTGGTGTCACGCGTGCACAAGCGAACATTAGCTCATCTCGCTCGATGACCGCGGACACTCGCTGTCAAAACGCTGGCGTGAGGAAGAGCGGCTGCCTCAGCGAGAGAATTGACCTTCGTGCTGTCTCTCGCTTCAACACAAAATTAGGCGGCGAGGACACAGTGCACACGAAGCTATCAACCCTCGGCGAGCCTAGACTCTTTACCCATCGCAGGATCGCTTTCAAGATAGGGCCCGCGCGGCCACGCTCAGCTGCTCTATACGCAGCCGCCGCCGAAGTAGAACGCCCCACCCCTGCTGCCTTGCGCGCGATTGAAGACGGCGCACTTTCTCCCAGCCTTCCTCCCTAGTGCGCGCGAGAACGAGCCAGAATCCTGGGCTTACCTTCGCACGCTTTCAGCGGAACCACGGTGACCGTAACCACAGCATACGGCGTGCGGCCACGACGTTATCGCACTTGAACATTATGCGGAACATCACGGCGACGGCGACAACGATGGCGTAAATGTGCCCGGAGTGTCCACTTAATCGTTATCGCAATAAAAATTAACAATCTTTAATGTAGTCGCGGCAGATGACGCGCACTTCGGCTTTATTGTTGACTAAACGGGCACGTAATGCTTGAAAACTTGATATTAAACTGAACCCACAACAGAATGCTAGCTCTATATGCTAAATTTGAGCGGAACTCAATCAGTGGTTTAGAGCCTCATGTATACCTCGCGCTTCTATTTATTCAACACTCGGTATATTGACAGCCGACCTTGACAATGTCGCGAGAAAGAATCTGCCCGAAATAAAGACTTTGTGAAAACATTGCTCAATCGCGGAAACTCACCATTTTAATTTCTGCCCCGGGGCTGTTTATGTGCCTAAGAAGCTGATACTGTCAGCTCATGGTCACTGATAGCATACACAATACCGAGAGTTGTGGGCCACGAACTCAGAATATTGTGTGGAAACACGGACAGGGAGCACGCAGTATTTGTTTATGTTCACATTTTTTCTTCGTACCTTTTATTGTTACAAAGAAGGAAATGTTTTTGGTGTAGGTAATTCTCATAGACGCACTGTGCCTACGCAGACTACTGCAAGAGCGAGGGGTTTTTGCGATCACACATGAAACACTGGATACGAGAGCATCTCCTCCGATTGCATTTGCCGTGCCACGCTTTGGGTTTGTCTGGCCAATTGGAGGCATCCGAACTGAGAAACAAACGAAGGCAAAACGAAGGAATAGGCAAAAGAGTCTTATGCTCAAAGACTTAACAGTCGTCATAACATACTTCGATAGTAACCCTTTCCTTACGTTTGTTTTTCCTTAATGGCCAAATATCTTCGTTCGTATTTTCCTTTTGTCCTAATGTGAGCTATCCAACTTCCTGCATGAACCACAAATATCCGTCTTCATTTTTTTAACCTTGTTATCAGCACACGGATAAAGCATGTCTTCGCTTTTCCGACAGTGCCGGGCTTACGGCAGCCAAACATGTTACTTTTGTTCCGTGAACGCCATGAACAACTTTTGATCCACTCTAGCGTAATTCCCTTCACGGAAGACAAATGTTAGCCTCACCGGTAGTCATTTTTCTGGCTTGAATTGGCTTCATAGATCATTAAATTCAACGCGCAGAGGATAGTAATCTGTCTTCGGGATAGGAAAAAAAATTATCGCTGGAAAAGTTTATGTAACAAGAGAAAGAGACGAAGGAACTATCTACACACACAAAAAAAAAAGTGTGATCTTAGCTCACATCAGGACTGAGCGAGCGAAATACAAAAACTACGTTGGCTATCGCATGTGCTTCATGCAAAGTTATTTGTATCGCTTTTTCGCATGTACTTGTGATGTCGCCACAATATTTTGTGACGGTGTAGCGTTTTTTGCTCTTTTGTTTCGTTTTGTGGTGGCGAACGCAGACAATCGCGACGTTTCTTCTCGTCCGTTACCTTTTTATTCCCCCCTATGTATTAGTTTTACTCATCTCGAATGGTAATCATTAGTAATACTGAAACATAGATGATACAAATTCATTGTAAGAAACCTTGCGGCCGAAGTCACAAGGATTTTCGTTCGTAAGTGTGCTTTGCCATTGGTCGGCCGCCTTGGCTAATGATAGGTGCAGCATCAGAATAGGCTTTTTTTTTTCTCTTACGAAGAATTCTGGCGTCAGAGCTTTTTGTGAATACGGACCCTTGTTCGCAACTTCGTGTTGAGTGTGGCCTAGTAACGAGGCAAACTACACTAACGCGAGAATGGGTAACCGGCGCCGCATAAAGGCGCCGACATCCTAGCATCAAATATAAAAAAATTGAATTGATGATAACATATCCTAATTGCTCTAGTATATAGTTGTGTAAGGCTCGCATATTCAACTTAGGATCTCCAAAGTGTTAAAACAATTCACCAAACAGAATTCTCATCAACAAGGACATCGAAGCCGCTCAACGACAGTGATGGCAAAATGGGAAATAATGATGGCAAAATGGGAAATGGGTGTAGCAGTCGCAGCATGAGAAACAGTGTTAGGGATACATAAGAATGAATCGTACAAGAACCACACCCCTGGTTATATATACACGAGGCAAACTAGACTAATGTGAAAAAGAGTAGCCGGCGCCGCATACAGGTGCCAACATCCTAACATCATACGCTCGTATATTAAAAAAAAATTGCGTAGCTTGCACTGGGACTTCCGGCCCGAAAGGGGAGGAGTGCGGACGGTGTTTATGTCGGCTCCGGCTTTCTCAAATGTTTTCGCAGGTTTTTTTTCTGTGATTAGCTACCTAAACTTTTCACCAAACGATTCGTGAAGTTCTCCGGACTCTGTGGACACCTCATTCTCAGGTGGTACTTCCCATTTTCCTGGGAACCGCACCTTTTTGTCCACCCGCCACGGCGCCGCTGCGCCAAACCTTGCTCGCCGGTCGTTAGGCCTCCGACTGCGCCGGCTGCGTCTCAGCGGCGTGTCGCGCCTCGGCGCGCACCGTTTACATCTCCCACTAGTGTGAGCGTGCACCTCCGTCTTCACTATGAATACCCAGGTCGCCGGCCAGGATATTTCGCCGGAAGAAGTGACCGCCCAGTCTGCGGCTGGCTCACTGCCCGATCCCGCCGCTCAAAACGCGGCACGGACAATTCGACCCCGACCGATGAATCATCTCAAGCCCCAAGTAACCGGCCCCGTTCTTGGGCGAGGCACCCTGTTAAAGCTCAAGTTTTGAAAGCGGGCCGCATGCCACCGCTTCCGACGGAGGATATCAAGATTGTCATCCTCCCCAAGGGCGCCCTTCATATAGCCAAGATCGGCAGTCCCGTGGTGACCGCAGCCATTCTCCAAGCAGCCAAACTCTCGGACGAAGAAAGCTTAGAAGACACTGTGTGCCCGAATACGCAACAAAACATCATTGTCGTCAGCACACCTCACCCGGACCATGCAGACCGGTACGCTCGCATCCGCTCTATCCAAGTGAACGGCGTCACCCACGAGGTGAATGCCTACGAAACCGCAGCTGAGCACACGACGAAGGGGGTCATCCGTGGGATCCCACTCACGGAGACCCCCCAGCAGATCCACAACAAAATTTTCACTGCCCGAAACCTGACAGCCTTGGCAGCCAAGCGCATCGCTTCTACTACGACAGTGATAATCGCTTTTGACGGACCAGATGTGCCTTATCAGGTCCGCTACGGCTCCACGTTACTCCCATGTTCGCTATATCGGAAGAAAATTGACATTTGTTACCAGTGTGGCCGCCTCGGACACCGTATGGACGCTTGTCTCTACCCAAATAACAAGATATGCCGGGGCTGCGCTGCAATAACCTAAACCGTCGCCTCAGAAGTAAGATCTCTAAACTCAATACAGCCATCGAGGAGCATTGTCAAACCCTTAGCCGGCCACAATGCACTGATCTGTGTAACGCGGTGGCTGGACAACTTCATCACCCATCCTCGTGGAAACTCCTCAAACATCTACTTGACAATACTACCACCCGCGCCGCCCAACAGGATCGGCTGCAGAAACTACTTTATACGGAGATCCTTAAGAAAGGTCCACAACAGGTGTTTGACTACCTCTGCACCAGATATATCTCCAGGGGACAAGTCAGTCCACACAGCAATTACATCGGTAATCCCAACCCTACACTAGACGCCGATTTCAGCATATCTGAGATACATGCTGCTCTTCGTAAGCTTAACGGTCGTTCTGCTCCAGGCCCAGACGGTGTAACTAACAAAACCCTTCGCAATATCGATGATGAGTCCGTGTCTCATCTGACTGACTACATCAACGAATGCTGGCGCAATGGCGCTCTCCCAGCTGCCTGGAAGACGGCCAACGTTATCCTAATCCCAAAGCCTGGCAAACCATCTAGCCTCAACAACCTAAGGCCTATCTTCCTCACTTCATGCGTAAGCAAGGTGATGGAACACGCCTTCTTAGCACGCATCAGCACTCACCTAGAAGACAACTCTATCTACCCCCACACCATCATTGGATTTCACCCTCACCTTTCTACTCAAGACGCTATGTTGCAGCTAAAACATCAAGTACCAAACGACCGTTCCCGTAACACGAAAGCCATCCTCGGACTCGACCTCACTCAAGCCTTTGACAGCATTTCCCATGCAGCTATCCTTGATCAGCTCTGCCACCTCCACCTGGGAGAGCGAGCCTACAATTACATCCGTGAGTTTCTCGGCAATCGCACGCCCACCCTCTCGGCAGGCGATTTACGATCAGACCAGCTTCCCCTCGGCAGCAAAGGCACCCCGCAAGGTTCAGTTATCTCTCCCATGCTCGTTAACTTAGTCATGATTGGCCTTGCCGAGCAACTACAAAGAGTCGACAATATCAACCATACCATCTACGCCGACGACATCACCATCTGGGCGTACCGAGGCAGTGATGGTCAAGTGGAGACAGCCCTCCAAATGGTGATTGACACGGTTGAGGCCTGTCTCCAAGGAACCGGACTGCGCTGTTCACCGGCAATCGGAGCTTCTTCTCTACAAGCCCATTCAGCGGGGACGCTCTCTCAAACACCAATCTCATCAACGACCCTGTGACGCCATCACCCTACGCCTTCAAGATGGCAGTCCTATCTCACACGTCTCTAGTGTCCAGGTCCTTGGTCTTACCATTTCTACTAACGGCTCCAACGCCTTGGCTCTCAACAAGATCTGTGCCCAATCTGAAAGCGCCCTACGCCTTCTTAAACGTTTCTCCAACCGACGAGGGGGACTCAAAGAAGAAAGCCTTCTACGCCTTGTGCAGTCCTTTGTCATATGTCACATTACTTACGTTGCTGCGTACCTCAACTGGTACCGGGCTGAGCAAAACAAGCTCTGACACCCTGATACGAGGGGTCTACAAGCAAGCACTTGGCCTCCCGCATTCCACCAGCACTGAACTCTTCAACCAACTGGGAGTTAACAACACCCTTGCCGAATTCATTGAATCCCAACAACGCTCTCAGCTTGAACGGCTCACCCTTACTGAAACGGGACGCTTTATTCTATCCACGCTTGGCTTCACTTACCATCAGCAACAGGGCCCCAAACAATCGATTCCGACTGCCATCCGTAGCTGGATACACACAGACCCTATCCATAGAAACATACACCCTGAATATAACAGGGCCCGGGGCCAAGATCAGGCCGGAGCTATCATAAAAGCCCTTGCTCACGTACCTGGCGTCACATTTGTTGATGCAGCCCAATATTCCCATGGCACACGATTTGTGGCCGTCGCCACACGCGATGGAGTCCTACACCACGCCTCCAGCGTCACTCCGCCCACGGCCGAGACGGCTGAAGAAGTGGCCATCGCCCTGACCACTCGAGATCCCACCTGTCAGTGCTGTCACACCATCGTGTCTGACTCTCGCTCAGCCGTAACTAACTTCAGCAAAGGCCGTATTTCTCCTCAAGCTTTTCGCATCCTCTGCCAGGCACCACACTCTAAAGGCAGCATGATCTCCCTGACATGGATTCCGGCCTATGCGGGCCCTGTCCACCCACACCTCCCCAACCTCAACGAGGTCACCCACTCCATTGCGCGAGGCCTAGTCAACCTCGCCGGAGTCACTGGAGACGAGTTGGACACCATGCAGTGACAATCTGACCACTTATAAAGATCTCGTTAAGGCCTTTTACCTCAGTCGCCAAACCTTCCCCCCACCTCACCCCAAGTTCAGCCGGGCGCAGGCTACCACCCTGCGTCTGTTACAAACAAACACGTACCCTTCACCCGCCCGTCTCCACCTCATATTCCCAGACGTTTACACTATACCCAAACTGTCGGTGCTGTGGCACTCACCTGGCTACGCTTCACCACATGCTGTGGGAGTGCCCAGCACATTACACACACATTAACACCACGACCTTCTCGTCGAGGTTGCGTGAGGCTCTGCGGAGCTCCGCCGTGGACGACCAAACCTGGGCGACCCAGCACGCCCGTGAGGCAGCGGCGAGACAAGCCCTCGACGTCCCCTCATGGGAGGCATAGGCCCGGCCATCATAAAGTGCTGGTTTTATAATAAAGGTTCATTTCTCCTCCTCCTAGCTTGCACTGAAGGCGCAATGCTAAAGAGACAGCGGAGCTGATGGGCAGCTAGCTAGTCCTTGCTTTTGGGCTAGGCTAAGCACTACCAAGTCATCCCCAGCATTTCCTGGAATTTATTGATTATTGCTCGATTATCGATTAGCTATTGACTCACTATCGATTGGCTATCGCAAGGTATTGACCACGTATTTGGGCTAGGCTAAGCACTAACAAGTCATCGCCAGCACTTTCCGGAAGCTATTGATTATTTATTGATTATCGATTAGCTATTGATTGGCTATTGATTGGCTATCGCAAGATATTGGCTACGTATTTGTTCTAGGCTAAGCACTACCATGTCATCCCCAGTATTTTCCGAAATTTATTGATTATTGATTGCTTATCGATTAGCCATTGATTGGCTATCGCAAAGTATTTTATAACAAAGACAGAGCAGAGCTCGGCTGGTGCTACACTCAGCTTGGACACGCCTGCAAAAGTGGCGCGTTCCAGTGCGCGTCAGACGCTTTGCCGCAACAAATGAACAGAGGCGCGCAAGATGGTTGTGCATGCCCAACAGGCGCAAAAACGGCACTACGACCGCCGCCGCTGTCTGGCACAGTATTTCAATATCGGCGACGAGATGTGGGTGCAACGAGGTGCACCGTCATCGTCAAAGAAATTAGACGCAAAGTTCGAAGGGCCTTTCATTATTACCTCATTTGTGGGCGAGAACATTTGGCGTGTGCGGTCCTCGGCGTCTGAAACGCACGCAGACAAGAGAATGCGAAGCAACTTTCCCGTGCACATGTCACGTATTAAGAACTGCGTTCGTCGGCAAACCTACACTGCTGCGATGTGTTTTGCTTTCAGTGGCACACCAATCGCAGCGCGGCCGAGTATAAAGGAGACAGAGCGGAGGTCGGGCTGGGGTGCTCGCTTGGCGAGCGCGAGGGAGCAGAGGAAGACAAGGCAGAATAGAACAGCCAGCCCGGTGAACGGATGTTGTCTCTGATATATATATATATATATATATATATATATAACCCAAACGGGGATAACCGATATTCTAATCGACATTAGGAGAAATAAATGGAGCTGGGCAGGCCATGCAATGCGTAGGATGGATAAGCGGTGGACCATTAGGGTTACAGAATGGATAGCAAGAGAAGGGAAGCGCAGTCGAGGACGGCAGAAAACTAGGTGGGGTGATGAAGTTGGGAAATTTGCAGGTGTGAGTTGGAATCAGCTAGCGCAAGACAGGGGTAATTGGAGATCGCAGGGAGAGGCCTTCGTCCTGCAGTGGACATAAAATGATAGGATGATGATGACGTGTACAACTGATCTCCCGAGCGAAATCACGCGGTGCCATTGAGAGATTTGAGCGATTTCATCTTCTCTGTACACTTGCAGAGCTGCTGTATTGGGGGCGAAGACTTACGGAGTCGCCACAGTGGCGCACCGACGGGGGGGGGGGGGGGGGGGGGGGCTTCGGGGGTTGTAACCCCCCCCCCCCCCCCTGAGGCCGACTTAACCCCCCTTTTTGTTTAACCCCTTTTCTTTCCTTACGCATTTGAGTACTGCAACTAAGATGTAAGACGCGCAATCGTCTGCACACTCGCAAAAAGCGCATTTTTTTGACAATTTCCCGTGAAGAAATCGAAATTAGTGCTGTTTAGATGGTATTGGCAAACTGTCAACCCCCCCCACCTGGCAGAGATCCTGGGTGCGCTACTGAGTCGCCATCTGTCGGAAGCGCCTCGATTGCGTAGTATGAGGGATAACGCAGCGCGCTCCTCAAAGGTTTGGCTGCCGGCGCTCAATAAAAACAATACGCGGGAGCCCTCCTGGCAATTTCTGTAAGTACTCACCAAACGAGGGAAGTTTCTTACTGTCAAAATAATAATCTTGGGTAAACAGAAAGCACATATCAGTTTACAGGTGCTATCTCTTTACCGAATACGTACAGTGAACACCCATTGCGCGCGGTCGCCGCGATGGAGTCCCCCGAACCAGCTTCTTGTGTGAAAGGTAGGCAGTCGCTGAAAGCTGACTATGTGACATATGCTCCTATAGTGTGCTGTCTGTAGAACCAAATGCAGCATAACAGAATGAAGCCTCAATGCAGCGATCGCGCAGGTTCGCAGCGACCGACTGTGCTTCTGCGTGCATGACTGCGCATAATGTTTCGCTTTCGCTGCGAGCGCGTCTTCGCACCGTGCCGTGAGCTTTAGGCCGCAGCATATGAACATGAATGGAAGCGCAGTCGAGGACGGCAGAAAACTAGGTGGGGTGATGAAGTTAGGAAATTTGCAGGCGCTAGACAGGGGTAATTGGAGATCGCAGGGAGAGGCCTTCGTCCTGCAGTGGACATAAATATAACCTGATGATGATATGAACGTTTGACAGTACACAAGCAACCATTGTGGCATGGACGCTATCAGAGCTGTTCAAAAATAACTGTGTTATAACTAGGGACTTCGACGCTATACGGCGACTCGTGATGTGCCATCGCGACGATGCAATAATTTTTCTTAGACGTTTCAATATCGTTATTTCTCAAGTTGCGTCGCATTGTTTGTTTATCGATCTTCTGAGCGAGAAATTTCTTGCTGCTTCTTTTTGTTAATCAAGTAAATTCACTGTTTGGTGCTAACAGAAACATGAGCATATGCCATGCCTTTTTTGAATGTGATTCTTACCGTTACCTTTCCATTCTGGTGAACTTGCCAGTATCTAGCATCAAGTTCATAGACCAAATCTTCATGACATTAACCGGGCAGCGCGTGCGGGCGAGCTTCTCAGTGCGCGATTTCTGCTACTCGCCGAACATCGCAGCCCTAACACCGTAGCAGAAATATTCCTCGCGTAAGTGCTGGCTACATAACCGAGTTGTAGCCGATGGCTGCTCGCCGGTTCTAAGTTTCACAATCCAAGCTATACGCAGCTTCTTGGCCTGCGGTTACGTGTGAAGGCTCCACCGGGCTCCGTTGCGTACGCGTCCGGCACTGCTGTACCGAGCAATAGCCTACCATGTCGGACGCTTTCAAAGGCAGCCACTGCCTATTATAGTGTTTTTAAGTGCTGTCAAGCTGACACCTGAAGCGGGAAAACATCCCTACTTAATCAGAACCGCAGCGCAGGTATGACTAAACTTTCGTTTTCAGCTCACTTTGGCGCTTCCGAAGCAGACGACGCGACCGCTGTGTCCACGTGATCCCTCATACACGTCACGCCGACGGCGGCGCCAGCTTTTCCAGTGGTGGAGCTCGCCCCCAATAGGGCACTTGGTGGCTGTGAATTCTGTGAGCTGCTGTGTAAACAACTTGGTGTTGTCGGTGCGTCGTCGCTGTTGGTATCGATGTTGTCAATGCTTTCGACATTGTTTTCCACCAACCACCTCATACTCGGCGTATCCTCTACTAAGGGTATGTGTCACGTTAGGGCGTTATCATCATCATTGTCGTGTACGTCTCTCTTGCGCCGTCGATACTGTTTTCATGAGCATGACAACAAATAATTGATTGCAAACACACAACCATCATGCCAAGGACAATTTCTATGCGATGTACATAATGTGATCCTCATTTTCTACATTATTGCTCGTTCTGGCCTCAGGAATGCATGCACGGACGCCAATCCTCTGAGAGTCTGTGTGGAGCGCAAAGCCTTTCACTAATTGCCCATCACTGTTGTTGCGCGACATTGGACTACGTAGCATGTGTGCGTTGGTTTTCGTGTGTGTGTAAATGTATTGTAAATAATATTCGCATGACATTACTCATATTTCTATGCAATAAAGAAAAAAGTAAGTCGTGCGACAGCTCATTGGTTAGCGCGCTGGACCCCCAAATACACGTTGCTTCACTGGCATACGTTCAAATCCCAGTGGAGGCGCTTGTGGAGAAGTTTTGTTTTCCTTCACGGCTGTCGCAATGGCGAAGCTGGCGATGACGAGGTGGCTTGACGACGACAAAAATCATCGTCATGTGCCGTCTATGACAACAACGGTTGTAGTCAGCGTAACAGAATGGACAGACGGACGGGACGCACAGGCAAACCCAATTTTGAGCACTTTTCTGCTGTCGCAGTAAAAGAAGTTCCGATTGCATCTGAAGACATTGCTTAGGATTACAACCAGGATACGCGGCGTGGAATTGACGTGCGCCTATGCTGCTGCTGCTGCTGATTATGATGATGATTTATCGGCATCATCGTATTTGTCACCGCCCCTTTGAAACGGGGCGGTGACAAATAGTCACCTAGCCTGCTTGATTTAATCAGGTATGCTATACATGTTTTTCAATCTAGCATTTTTGTATACATTTTCCTAATATCTTTTAACAGCGGAGCTGTTTAAGCTTGGCAAAATTCCGGTGTGCAATGCTAAAACTGGTTCGGTGAGGAGGAGCCTGAACATCGACGTCATAGCTGCGCCGAGCACGTGTTCAGCAGATTCGTGTGACTGCGCTAATGAAAGCGTGCGCGCGGCACCCAGTCATTTCTCCACTCTACCGTGATATGGCTCGACCTAATCACACCTTGACGGCTGAAGAATAGGCTGCCCGACGAGAGAAGCGTCTTGAAGCCACGCGGGAAAGGAATCGCCGTCTTCGTGCCGATCCAGCCTACCTCGCCAACAAAGCCGCCGATATGCGACGTTGGTGAGCCGATCCGGAATACCGAGAACGCGAGAATCAAGCCAAGCGTCAACGCCCAGCCTTACCATGATAGCCAAACCTTACCTAGAAAAAGCCAAGTTAAGCCACGTTAAGCCTAAATCAACTAGTTGCTGAGGAACGTCGCCCAGCTCCGCTATTTCTTCAGACTTGGCACCGCTATAGTATCAAGCTGGCTGCTTTTTTTTTTTTTCTACCTCAAAACTTTTCTATCTACTTTGCACCGCTACCTATGCCTGTAACGGATCCGGCCATATCAATTTCTGCCCTGATTTTTTCCACCAATATTCTAAACGTTTCTTGTTTATCTCGATTGCTGACCGGTTGATGCTTCAGTCCACTTTGAATCCAACCGCTTCTGGAAGGTGTACGTTACCTACGGGTCTCACTGGGTGAATCCTTTCGCATTCCATTAGGATGTGCTTCATGCGTGGTCTTCGGATTGTTGCTTGCAGCATGCACATGCCTCATCTTGTTGCGAATATTTGCTCCAGTATGTTTTTGTCCTTAGGCAACCAGCTCGATCCTCAAATAGCAAGGTACTGTCCTTTGTGTTATCGTACATATTTTCCCTTCTAATTTCTTTCCATTCTTGTAAATCTCCATGATCTTATTTGTTTCCATTCTTTGCATACAATTCGCCGTCTTGGTTTCTCTCACTTTTTGATGATTCCTGGTTGTCTATTTACGCTTTCAGTTCTGTCCTTGGTTGCCACCTTTCTTGACTTCTTCCTTTATTCTGTCTCCATGCTTTTCAGGTACAGATACTTGTGCACTTTAGACGCCCATTTATTTAGATACATGTTCCTGAGTCTTTCTTCAAAACTAACTTTGCTCGGCGCTTCTCTGACTTCAAAAGAGGCCCAACCCATGTCCCCCTGCACTGCCTCATTTATGGTTATACCGTGGGCTCCCAAAGCCAACCGGCCTACCGATCTTTGGTTCTTCCAACCCCGACAAGATATCCGATTTGAAGCACGGAATGGCATTTGCGAACGTTGGCGCTGGCACCATTACTCCTATCCAGATTATTCGCACCACCTCATATTTATTGTTCCCCCCCAAAGTGTTTTATGTTTCATTATTGCTGCATTCCGCTTTCCCTTTATTTCCAGATTATCTTGGTGGGTGCTTGAGTAAGTCTTTCCTTCGTCTATGTATACGCCGAGGGCTTTATATTTCTTTATTATGGGTATGATTTACTGTTGAATTGACACCACATATTAGTCGTGTGTTCATTAAATATCATAATTAACGATTTATCTGTGCTAAACTTAAGGCCCAGATTTGTTCAACTTGTTCAATTAGGTCAACTTGTTGCTAAACCTAGATAAACACGCAGAGTGGAAAAGATGATGTCCTCGAGGAGGGATATCGACGAGGTCAGCTGCATGACTTATTGCAACCAAACGCTGCAGTCGCTAATGAATGCCGTCACCTTCTCAGTGAGTGGTAATCGCGGCTATAAACGGCACGCTAAATCTGCTTTTGTTTCCTGCTGTGGTTCAACGCTTCTTTGTTAACCTCCAAGTTTCTGCCCCATATGTTAGCACCGGTAGAATGCAATGATTGTACACTTTTCTTTTCAACGACAGTGGTAAGCTCCCAGTCAGGATTTGGTAATGCCTGCCGTATGCACTCCAACCCAATTTTATTCTTCTGTAAATTCCTTTCTCGTGATCAAGGTCCCCTGTGAGTAATTGACCTAGGTAAACTGTACTCCTTTACAGACTGTAGAGGCTGACTGGCGATCCTGAATTCTTGTTCCCTTGCCAGGCTATTGAACATTATCTTTGTCTTCTGCATATTCATCTTCAACCCAATTCTTACACTTTCTCGATTAAGGTCCTCAATCTTTTGTTGTAATTCGTCTCCATTGTTAATAGGACAATGTCATCTGCAAACCAAAAGTTGTTGAGATATTCGCCGTTGATCCTCACTACTAAGCCTTCCCAGTCTAAGAGCTTGAATACTTCTTCTAAGCATGCAGTGAATAGCATTGGAGAGATTATGTCTCCTTGCCTGATCCCTTTCTTGATAGGCAACTTTCTACTTTTCTTGTGGAGAACCAAGGTAGCTGTGGAATCCTTGTAGATGTTTGCTAAGATATTCACGTATGCCTCCTGTACTCCTTGATTACGCAATGCCTCTATGACTTCTGGTATCTCCACTGAATCAAATGCCTTTTCATAATCTATGAAAGCCATGCAGAGAGGTTGTTATCGAGAACAAGTTAAGGACCGCACAAAGAGCGATGGAACGAAAAATCTTAGGACTAACGTTAAGAGACAGGAAGAGAGCGGTGTGGATCAGAGAACAAACGGGGATAGCCGATATTCTAGTTGACATTAAGCGGAAGAAATGGAGCTGGGCAGGCCATGTAATGCGTAGGATGGATAACCGGTGGACCATTAGGGTTACAGAATGGATACCAAGAGAATGGAAGCGCAGTCGAGGTCGGCAGAAAACCAGATGGGATGATGAAGTTAGGAAATTTGCAGGCGCAAGTTGGAATACGCTAGCACAAGACAGGGGTAATTGGAGATCGCAGGGAGAGGCCTTCGTCCTGCAGTGGACATAAAATATAGGCTGATGACGATGGTTCAACGCAAGTTTGATGCTTAGCCAAGCAGAGTACAACGCTCTTCGAGTTGTAGAAGTTATTCGTGGGGCACAAGGTGCATGGCTTTTGGCTTCCTTGTTCGCCCTTAGCCAGCGCAAGACTACGCGCTACGTGCAGATGCGCAAGAACGGTCGACGTATGCATGGTTCATCACAAATCTTCCTTGTTCCTCGTCCAGAAGCAACGTACTTACCTGCTTCTAAAACAACAGCGAATTGAGCAAAATGTCAAATGCTGGCTTCTTTCTTTGCTGCAGACTAGAAGTGTCGAGTTGTAATTTATGTAATACAGTGGGAATGCGCGCTCCCTTCGACACCTTAGATCACATTCCACAGTCCGCTCACCGCAAGCCTTGTAGTAAAAAACCTGAAGCAAAACGAAAATTAACTGTCTTTGTTTGTGTTAAAATAACTAGTGTGGAATTTACGAAGACCTTACGCTGACGCAAGAATTCCCACGAACTAGTTACCTAGGCCTTAATATGTACAGGCGCGGCCACTTCTAGCGGGAACAATGGAGCCCGGTGCAACATAAAGTCCCTATATAGGAAAAGTACCGCCATCCTTTGATCATTAGTGCTATAAAAACAGGTGACAACCTTAGCTTAGATCACAGTTTTCAATATACGTTTTTCCGTAAAAGCATCATACGTATTTAAAGCTACAACAAGAAAATAGAGAAGTGCAGGCTTGCTGGTACTTGACCGAATAAGTAGCTGCGGCGCTAAACACACTAGAAAAAGAAAAATAGAGGGGGGGGGGGGGGACGTACGAAGGCGCAATAAAATGTTCACAGGCATTTCTGCGTTTTTTCTATTATGATATTTTAATTCTTGCGCTGATGAAGTGATACATTCCGAGTGGTCTCCGGTAGTCTGAAAGTGCGTTGAACAGAAATAGTCCTAAGCTAACAATATTTTTGCATTAGAAAGTGGTAATGAGATTTATTAGCAAGAAAATAGTGTAAAGCAAATAGTGTAAACATGATAGAGCGTGGTTAACTAATGTTTAAGATAAAATGCTTGTCATTGTACAATTTAGATTTTTCTGGTCAGAAACAAGTTTTATGCATGCAACACCAAGTGAATAAAATTATGAGCGAAATTTAAAATTTGTCCTCACCTACAATGCCACTACGTCGACGCGAAATTTTGCGAATGAGCCCTGTGATCGTGCTTCATTTCCAAAGCTGCGTAGACTTTCAATTACTCGCTCAGCGCGATGTTTTATGACTGTGTCACGAGATCGTTTCCCTGCCCGCGAAGGCTATAGTTTTATGATTTTTTTAAATTTAAAAATTGAAATTCTGGGATTTTACGTGCTAAAACAGGGCTCATGATTATGAGACACGCCGTATTGGAGGACATCGGATTCATTCTGACGACCTGAGGTTGTTTAACGTGCACCTAAATTTAAGTATACGGAAACGCTTTCGCATTTCGCCCCCATCGAAATGCGGCCGCCGCGGCCGAGGTCGAATGAGCTACCTCGAGCTTAGCAGCGTAACGCCATAGCTTGGGCTACCACATCAGGTGGTGGTATATATAGAAGATACATTAATTATACAGCGTTTGTTGTCTTCCTAATGCTGTCACTTATAGAACTGAAACTAGAAAAAAAATACAGACAGTAATTGGAGAGCGCCGTGC
This sequence comes from Dermacentor silvarum, assembly GCF_013339745.2. Taxonomy (NCBI): domain Eukaryota; kingdom Metazoa; phylum Arthropoda; class Arachnida; order Ixodida; family Ixodidae; genus Dermacentor; species Dermacentor silvarum. The sequence continues at coordinate 212,099,575 of NC_051154.1, forward strand.
TACGCGAGACGCAGTTAGAGCGCGAGAAAACGCGCGAAAATGAAGTTATTTTAGCCGGAGCGTAGCAGACGACAAAGGCGGGTCCCCCGACTGTCGTCACCGGAGCGCCGTTCGCAGCGCCGCCATGGGTCGCGCACGAGGCTAATAGGTCGTGCGCACTAGCGGCTCTGAGTGTTCATGCAAGTGCTGCGAAATGTATGCATGCAGGTGCACAGAATTTGGAATGGGAATAATAATTTTGTTTGCCAAGGATGATTTCAAACTTCTTTATTGCTTTGGAAAATAATGCTCATTTCGAAACTCCGTGCTTTGAATTTATTCGAAAATAAATGGAAAATATCACTTTCCGAGGACTATGGCTGGCACCGTGGCAAATCCACTTGGGCGACAATCGGAGGAGCCATCCGACTATGCGAACAGCTGTGGGGAAAACAGCTGGGTCGGTATTCTTGGGTGATCACTTTCGGCAATATTTTCACTTTAGTGCGACTTTGCGTGACTCGGCACCAGACGCGTCCACGTTTAGGCCGACACTGTTTCCGGCGCTGTGCCGTGCCAAGTTCGCTATCTTCACACAGCACCAAGCGCGCCGTCGGCCGGATGTACTTCGACGCGTCCAGTATTGTGTCTCGAGGAATTTCCGAAGCCCCTGAGAGTGATCACTCGAGAATACCGCCCCGTAGGACGACGCATCCAGCTTGTGTGGGTTGAGCCTGTGATGTGATTAGCGCTGGGTTGTATTGCTCTCAACCACAATCGTGCCATAATCCAGCGTGGCAGGAAGCAGTGAGGCATTCCAGAAGCGACACATGCAGCTTGCGTGTTCCGGGCGAACGGCAGCAACTAGTCTCTAATACTTATGGTGGCATCACCATCGGGAATAGTCGCGCAGCGTACGTCCTCAGACACTCTAGCCATTGCGCAGCGACTTGCTGCAAAGAAATGAAGTGGCACAAAAACGCGGCAGTTCTTTATAAAGGGTCACGGAGAACAGGACCATATCAAAAGTTGAGATCATTATAATTGCGCCAGTGTGTCTTTTAGTGTTTGCCATTAACCCACTGACGTTGCGAAGGGTTGGTGTGCTCTAGCGGTTCTGTATTCTAGGCAATGCACATGTAGCTGCGTGTTTTATCACCTTTGCATCAAGAAGAATGCAGCCACATACAGGACCTGGCTTTTAGGCTTGATTTACATGACGGGACGGAGTGGTGATTTAGTCCCGAGGATGGCCGTGAAGCGGTTGGGCTGCAACAACTGACGCCGGTAGCACCTCGTCTCCTGTGTTTTTGAGTGGGGCGTGATTCGGTGGCGCTGAGCTATATACGTCATGCTCATCCGTTGGCTCAATCGGCAAACCATCCTGTCGTGTGAATATCACTTTAGTAACAAAACTTCGTTGCCCTTGACAACATTACAATGCGAACATCGAAGCAGTGTGAACTGTAGCAGACGATGTGTGCCGGGAGCTCCGCCTATCGTTTTGATTGCGCCTGCGCAGTAGCATTTCACGAGGCGTTGGGTGGCGCACCGCAGAGCACTGCCGCTAAAGCTTACGCGACCACGAGCTCCCGAGTTCCCGCTAGCAGTGCCCGCACCTTTACATGAAAATTCCCCCGTATCTGGGTCATTCAGTCGTAAATTTCGGTCTCCTCTTGATGAAACTTGCGCATGAGCCGTGCTGACAAGTCGATAGTACTATGCAGCATATCGCCATGGGGCAGGATAAAATGGGCTGCGTAGAACCGGTTTGTAGACCGGTTAAGTGTTGCGAGTAGGTTCGCCGAACCGCTATAAAGTTTTATTTCTCCGAACGAGAACGAAATCGCAGCGCTTTGAGCACGATCCGAATCGGTATTTTGTTTTTTCGAAATCCTGCGAGAAAGGTAAAAATTTTTTTTTCCGCAATTGATATCAAAACGCCCCACTTCAAGCATCCCGTCAAACTCGGAAGTGCCTTCACCAAAGCGGTCGACTGTAGCGATACATGTCACTCAAAAGTAAAATGGAGGTATTTTAGTAAGCAGAATGTTCGATTTACCCTAAACCTAATGTTCGTGGTGTATAGTCCTTGCCACCACTGCTCATATATGGCGAAAATAGGTCGCGTATACAAATGTGTACGGTCAGACTGAAGGGGTTAACGTGCACCCAAATCTAAGTAACGTTTTTGCATTTCGTCCCAATCGAAATGTGGCCGCCACGGCCAGGATTGAACCCGTGGCCTCGAGATCTCTGCCCTTATTCGCAAAAACTTTCTCAAGTAAGCGACGCTTGTGATTGGACATCGCCTCAGCACTCGTCTCATTATCACTCCTGTTTCTACACAGCAGGCTAATGAACACCGACAAATAGGAGACATCCCTATGTATGAGAACTTTAAGAATATGGCGCCGCTTCCTTTTTGTTCTTTCTTTTTTTGCGCGTGACTGATGTAAGATGAGCCATAAAGGCCACTGGGAAAGTATAATTGGCTGGTGCTTCTTGATGTTGCTGACGATGATGTTCCTGAAAATAGAATTCCCAAGCGCAGTCCTGCCATAGTCATATCACACGAGATGCACTACATCAACAAGGTTCCTGCAAGGAGGAATAAAGTAATAACGAGGGGGGTGTTGGGCGCTGTGGTGCTTAACTCTTTCTGTACCGCGCCCATTGGGCATGGTTAGCCCTCTATCGATGGTTTGAAACGCCGCTTTCGAGACCTTCCGCGCCGCTCACGGACATACTGTGCTATCGGACGTGAAGGAGGAGAACTATATTTTAGTTTTCTAAGCAGTTCGCTTTTTTTCCCGCGAGGCGTTGATTTTTAAACGCGCTCCGAAATTTCGCGATCGTCAAAGCAGAACGCAAAAATGACCGGCTCCGGAAACGGCGCGCGCGCTTCGGGAGATCGCAGATATCGCGATTCTGCTGCCTCTGCGGCTAATCTTATCGATAGATCGAATAGCAGCGAGTCAGAGGACGCTGACTTTTCGTGGGACTTTGAGTCTGAAAGCTACGACGACGCAAACCAGCCTGGAACACCGGCGGCCGCAGCCCGGCATGCCCAACTGTAGTGCTTGCAGTTAAAGTTTTGTAGCGAAATACCTGTTCAATGAAAAATTTAGATTTTTTCAGGAGATAGTGCCTAATAGACGGTAATACATTTTTTATATCTCATAATTTTTTTAACATGTTTTCCTTAGTAGATACAAACGTGTCTTTACAAACTTTGTTCAGTTTTATCACACAATCTTGATTTTAACAAGTTATATATTTGTTATGACATACATCTCGTTAATAAAACATTTATGCTTGAAAAGTGCATTCATTTTGCTTTCTGTTTATGTATTACATTAAATATTGAGTGCCGTAGTTCCTTCAGAAAAACACATCTGCCGTAACATAAAAAAAGGCGAAAGCTTGCACTAGGCCGCTTTCACATAACAGCCTTCACATAGAACCTAAGCAGACGACGCGTGCACCTGGGGGTTAACGGATATGACGTAATTCCTGCACGTCGCCTCTGGGATTCATCAGAGCGCCGCGGGTAGCCGCGGACGCCGCCTAATCTCAGAGGTCATGCGGAGGCGCTGCGCGTTCTGGGTCGTGGGTCACTTCCGGCGAGCAGTAATAGAGGCATTTTTCTTTAATTTTGATATAAAAAACAGCTATTTTTAGAGCTTTTTGAGACGCATCCACTTGTATTTCAAATCTAAAATTTAGCATGCATACCTGCTCTATATCTACACTATCTGCAACTAGGCTTTTTACGCGGTCCAAAATTTTGTTGAAGTTGGCCTTTAAGGTCCCGAAACTGCAGAGTGGGTTATGAGGGACGCCACCGTAGAGGACTCCGGATTAATTATGACCTCCTGGGGTTCTTTAACGGGCACTCAAAGCAAAGTACACTCCCATAGAAATGCGACTATTGTGGCCTGGAATCGAACCCGCGATCTCGTGCTCAGCAGCGCAACGCCACGCTACTAAGCCCCCGCGGAGGATTGATTCCAGTAAGAGTGATTCTTGAAGGTTTCTTGAAAAAAAAAAGGGGTAGTGGGGCACATGGTGTGGGTGAATACTCATAGACATGTGAGTGATATTACTGAAGCGTAATTTGGGAGCTATTGTTCAGAATAACTAGACTTAGCAACATAAAAACGTTGCCATCGTGTCCATTTCTTTACAATAAATGCAGAACAGAAACCGCCTGCTGTTGTATGGCTTTATTAAAGAAACTTAAATATAGCAACAAGGAAAAAAAATACAACCGCAAATATGTCTCACTCACAAACAATGACAGAGTTATTAACAAAAATATACAATGGCATGTAAACATCAGGCTCCTCCAGCAGCAGGAATGATACAGGCTATTTCCTTCAGTGCTCTTACATGTTTCATTTGGTCTCGCCGATGGCGCGGCATTCTTTCCATAAGTGATAGATGTGATTTTCCATCATGCTCTTGTTTTATAATGCAGAGCTACGTACAGCAACCGTTGGTAGCTCTAATTTTCTTTGCCTGTAAATCCGTTCTCCAAAAATCGTGGAGGCACTATGCATACATAGTGCAGTCAGGACCAGTGCCGACAAGGAGTGTTGAACTCTGTGTCATCTCAGCCTATGTTATTTCGAATTCTGATGGGGGCGTTGTGGAATTCGTGAAACGCTTTATGAGAAGGGAAGCGTATAGGTTGCTTTCCCTCTCCTGTGTCGCCAGGCCGGCCTCCAGGGACCGAAGGCCTCGCAGTAGTCTGGGTGTCAGGAAAAAGAACACCTCCTCCAGGTCGTTGGCCTGGACCAGACGGCGTAGTTCCAGGCCTAGGGCGTTTCGAACCATAGCCTGGCTGGTCTGGGAAAGGTTCTGGTGCAGGGGGCTGTGGACCAGGACCGGGCCCTGGTCTCGGTCTTGGTGGCCTAGGTGATGGCTCTCCAGGTTCACCGAATAAGGCTGTCCCAGTTGGCCTCCTTGGTGGTACTTGTGGCCTGACTTCTGTTGGTCCCTGTGGTCTAACAGGTGGTGCCGGACCAGGAACTTGAGGTCGAGGTTGAGGCCTGGGCGGCGGCCTTGGTCTGCCCTGTCCATATCCTGGTGCTTCAGGGAATGGTTGGGGTACAGGTTGTGGTATTTCTGGCCTTGTTGGTTCAGGGACATTCGGAAGGGGAGGTGGAACAGGAGGAAGTGGTCCAGGTGGTAGTGGCCTTCCTCCTGTTGCTGGTGGCCTGGGTCTCGTAGGGCGCTTGCTACCATATCCTGGACTGTCGGGGAATCCCGATGGTGGAGCCGGAGGTGATGGACCTGGAATGCTCGGCGTTACTGGCGGTCGAGGTGGCGGTGATGGTTGCGGAGGTCTTGGACTGGGTCGCGGTATGGCAGGTGGTGGTGCAGGAAAACTCGGTGTGACACCTGTGCCTCCGGGACCTTGTGGTATTTGCGGTGACACTGGACGGGATGGCCTGTATGGGGGCGGTGTAACAAATCCTGGAGATGGTGGAACTGAGGGAACTTGAGGCCTTGGAGGTGATGGCGCAGGAGGAGGACCTGGAAATCGAGGAGGTCCGGGAGGTGGCCTTGGAGATGGCGGCTGTGGCCTTGGGCTGGTTGGTCCAGGTGGTACATAAGCTGGTGGCCTAGGTGTTGGCACTGGTCGTGGTGGTGGAGGTGGCCGTGGTGCAGGGGGAAAAGGTGATGGAGGTCTTGGTGCTGGCGTTGGTCGAGGTGGCTGAGGTGGACGTGGTGTAGGGGGCACAGGTGATGGGGGTCTCGGTGCTGGCACTGGTCGAGGAGGTGGAGGTGGCCGTGGTGCAGGAGGTAGCGGTGATGGAGGTCTCGGTGATGGTACTGGTCGAGGCGGTGGAGGTGGCCGTGGTGCAGGGGACACTGGTGATGGAGGTTGTTGAGGTGGTAAATAGGCTGGTGGCCTGGGTGAAGGAGGCCTCGTTGGTGGAGATGGGCGTGGTAGTGGTGGTGGTCTCGGTACTGGACCAGGGGGTGTGGGAACAGGGCCAGGAGGTCGTGGGAACTGCGGAGGACGTGGTTGAGCTGGAGGTACATATGCTGGTGGTCTGGGTGTAGGTCTTGGTTGTGGTGATGGTCCTGGAGGTCTTGGAGATGGGAAGGGTTGTGCAGGCGTTGGTGGCGATGGGATTCGCGGTGGTCCTGTTGGCCTTGCTGGACCAGGTTCAGGATATAAAGCAACACCTGGAGTTGGGCGGGGCCTGCCTCCTACTTGTGGTCTCACAGGTTGCTGGTGAAATTCATGAAATTTTGAATGGGGTATATCAGATACAGAAGGCCTCTGCCCTGCTGGTCTCCCTGGTTGAGCTGGACGCGATGGACCTGGTGGTGAGGGTGGTCTGGGTTGCGGGAATTGCCCTGGAGTTGGTGGTGGGAAAGCTGGTGGAGCTGGCGTACCGGGTCTCGGAGGTGGTGGAGGAGCTGGAGGTCGTGGAGGAGCAGGAGGTGCTGGTGGTCTTGGAGGAGGCCCTGGTATCGGATACGGTGTTGGACCCGTGGGCCCTGGTGGTCGAGGCTGTGGGCCAAGTGATGGAGGTGCTGGGCGGCGACCTGGACCTGGAGGTGGTCGAGAGGGAGTTACACCTTCAGGATACAAAACTCTCCCTGGAGGTGGCCTTGGACGTGGGCGTCTTGCTCCATAACCAGGCGCTTCAGGGAAGTCTCCGGTACCCGGCCCAGGAGGTGGTGGTGCCACCGGTGGAGGAACTCGTCCGGGTCCAGTCGGAACTTGAGGCCTTGGGAAAGTCGGAGTGGGAGGTGGCCTTGGTGATGGCAGAGGAGTTGGTGCCGGAATAGGCCTTGGACCTGGCGGTGGCCTTGGCGCGAAGGGTGGTCCTGGAGTTGGTCCTACTGGGGGCGGTGGTCCTGGAAACGGTTGCACAGGAGAAGGACCAGGATAAGGCCTGGGTGGTTGTGGTGTAGGGGTTGGTCGTATAGGAGGAGGACCAGGATACGGTCTCGGTCCTGGTGGAGCGGGGCCAGGTCGTGGACCAGGAGTGGGTCGAGGTTGCGGAGGGGGTCGCGGTGCAGGAGGCGGCGGTGGTGGTACCAGAGGTCTTGATGGAGGAGGAGGCCTTGGGCTTGGAAAAGGTTGCGGCTGCTGGCCAGGAGGGAATCTTGGTGGTTGTTGTGGTCCAGGTATCTGTGGCCTTGGAACTGGTGGCGGTGCTGGAGAAACCGGTGGAGGAGGCCGTGGTGGTGCTGGAGGTCTTGGTGCTGGTCCACCTGCGGGGGGCGATGGCCTAGGTCTTGGCCTTGCAGGTCTACCACCGTATGACGGTGCTTCAGGAAACAGGGCTACTCCAGGTGGTGGTCTTTGTGGGGCTGGCGGTGCAGGAAACGCAGGTTGCGGTCTTTGGGGAGGCGGCGGTAGTGGTGTTGGTGGCCTCGAAGGTGGGAATGGTGCTCCAGGTCCAGGAGGTCGGCCTTGTGGACCAGGAGGGAACTGTGGCTGTGAAGGTCTTTGTGGGGGAGGTGATGGTCGCGGAGGAGGGGGTCCTGGAAACCTCGGAGGCGATGGAGCTTGTGGCGGCGGAGGGCCTGGAGGCCGAAACGGTGGCGAGGGTGGTGGTGAAGGCAAAGGTCTAGGTGGCGGCCCTTGTGGAAACACAGCGGCTCCTGCCGATGGAGGTGGGGGTCGAGGCCTCGGTGGTCGTGAAGGGTAACCACCAATACCAGGAACCTGTCCTGCTCCTGTACCAGGTTTCACAGGCTGAGCCAAAAATTCATGAAATTTGTGATGTGGAATGTCATGAACAGATGGCTTTGGCCTTCCACCAGGCTGTCCAGGTCCTGGTGGGCGTGACACTGGTGGTCTAGGTACCTGCGGCGGTGAAGGCGGCCTCGGTATCTGGGGAGGAATTCCAGGAATACCAGGTGCGCCTGGCGGTGGTTGTGGTCGCGGTGGGAAAGGTCCTGGCGCTGGTCGTGGCGTTGGCTGTGGTAGCGCTGGACCTAGAGGCGTTGGTCTTGGTGTTATTGGTCCCAGTGGAGGTGAGGGTGGCCTCGGAGAAGGCGGAGGTGGTGGTCTCCGTGGGGGAGTTGGTACACCAGGCTCGCCAAATATGGCTGTCCCCCTTGACGGTGGAGGAGGTGGTCGTTTCCTGGATGGTTTTGAGGGATATCCAGGAGTTTCTGGAAACTGATCCTCGTCTCCTGGTGGTCCTGGAAACGGGCCCGGTTGGAATGTCGGGGGTCGTGGTGGCCGAGGGGGTTGCGTTGGTGGTACTGCGGGCCTTGTAGGTGGTCTTGGAGGGCCACTTGGAATAGCTGGAAATGGTCCTGGGCCTGGTTGTGGGAAGGAAGGAGGCCTTGGGGGAGCTGGTGATGGCCCTGGCCTTGGTGTAGGCCTCGGCACGCCTCCAGGAATAGGAGATACACCGGGCGGTGGTGGTGGTGGTAGCGCTGGCACGCGAGGTGGTGTGGGAAATGTTCCTGGTCCCGCTGGCGATGGCCTCCTACCAGGTGGTGGTGGAGAAGGAAACCTTCCGGGACCTGAAACAGCACAGTTGTTAAATAATATGTAATAACTATGTACATATGTAATGCCTCCTGTACTCCTGTAAGAGCATAGGAGGCATACGTCAATATCTTGGCAAATATCTACGAAAATTCCACAGCTACCTTGATTCTCCACAAGAAAAGTAGAAACTTATCAGGAAAGGGGTCAGGCAAGAAGACACAATCTCTCCAATGTTATTCACTGACTGCTTAGAAGAAGCATTCAAGCCGTTAGACTGCGAAGGCTTAGGAGTGAGGATCAGAGGTCTATCTCAGATATTATCTCAGTAACCTTCGGTTTGCAGATGACATTGTCTTGTTCAGCAACACTATAGGTGAATTACAACAAATGATTGAGGACCTTAAGCGAGAAAGTGTAAGAGTGGGGCTGAAGATTATAATGCAGAATACAAAGATAATGTTCAACACCCTGGCAAGAGAACAAGAATTCAGGATCGCCAGTCAGCCTCTAGAGTCTGTAAATGGGTTCGTTTATTTAGGTCCATTAATCACAGGGGACCCTGATCATGAGGAGGGAATTTACAGAAGAATTAAATTGGGTTGGAGTGCATATAGCAGGCATTGCCAGATCCTGACTGGGAGCTTACCACTGTCGTTGAAAAAAAAGTGTACAATCATTGCATTCTACCGGTGCTAACATATGGGGCAGAAACTTGGAGGTTAACAAAGCTCGAGAACAAGTTAAGGACCGCACAAAGAGCGATGGAACGAAAAATGTTAGGCCTAACTTTAAGAGACAGGAAGATAGCGGTGTGGATTAGCGAGCAAACGGGGACAGCCGATATTCTAATGGACATTAACAGAAAAAAGTTGGAGCTGGGCAGGCCATGTTGTGCATAGGATAGATAAACGATGGACCGTTACAGTTACAGAATGGGTGCCAAGAGAAGGGAAGCGCAATCGAGGACGGCAGAAAACCTTGTGGGGTGCTAAAATTAGGGAATTTACAGGCCCAATATCGGGGTAATTGGAGGCCGCAGTGGACAGAAAAATAGGCGGATGATGCTGGTGATGATGTAATAATTTTATTACTATTAGCATTCTTAGGGTACTTAACGCACTTTACGCGGTCTGTCTGTATGTGTCGCTAACCGTTTACCGCTAACTTGGGTCACTGGATAGTCTATGGTCGAATGCTAAGGGCGTCGGCCTGCTGTGATGAGGGAACCGTGTTCGAAACAAATCATCGGACACACTTGGGACATGGGTATGTCAAATGGCGTATGTACAGCTCATCAGTTAGTCCGTTCGTGCCAACTTATGTTACAGATATGTGCCACTGCCGTTTGTGACGCAGTTCGATGAACCTCTTTCACCCCAATTTGAATCAGTGGCTATGTCAAACTAGTTGCACCACACTTCACTGAACCTCTTTGATATCAATTTTGGCCCCTGGCTATGCGCAACTGGGTATGTGCCGCTCTTCAATGACAAAAAAAAAAATCATTAAAATTTCTCCGGTGCTAGGCGGAGTCGACCCCGCGTCATTTATATTCTGGCAATCTTGTCTGAATAATATTCACACATGCGCCACGCGCGGTCTTCGCTGCGGCGGCATTAGATGGTGCAGCGTGTTCAGCGGGAACCGCAAGAGAGCAGCTTGGCTGTGTTGCGCGCCTCAAACATGACGCGTGTCGGCGGTTGCAATAAGTGTGCCGCTACACTGCCTCAATGCTAATAGTATTAACGTCGACGTTCGTTGTGAAATGGGTTCTGCTGGATTTCTCACTTTGTTCAAGCATTGACCTCTTGGTTTGACGCCTATAAAAAGCTAAAAGGGAATGGAACCTGTTGTAGCCAATCATCTATGCGACTTTAAGGCAACGGATCCACTGATAGTTTGATTTTTATTATTACCAATAATAAATTACGAATACCTGTCAAAACAGAGGAAAAATGAAAAGGAAGATGGAACTCAAATGAATTTTTGTTACTTGCTTTGAGCAGAGGGAAGAGAAAGCAGATATCCAGGAAATCCAGGATGCTACACCTGAAGTCGGAATTTGTCGCGCTTGCTAGCACGCCTAACTTAAAGGCGAACGGACACAAAATTTTTGTTTTGCCTTTTTTGTTCCCCTAAATGGCCGCCGATTCTGCAATCACAGTATGATGCCTCAATCCTCCGAACGTGCAATAAATCATGAATTATAACACATTTTAATGTGGCGAATTCAAAAAGCACTCCATATTTTTTGGCGTAGGATTTGTTTACAAGGGCAACCTCTGTACTACACAAAAATTGGGTAGTGAGGGGTCACGTGGTATCACTTATGCGTTGGCCGGTGCAGTAGTCCAAGCTACGTCGCGATCACCTTGTGGAAAGCTTTAAATCACGGAATACTAGGGGAGATAAGGTAATGACAGAGGGCGCGGTGTGCTAATTGAAGCTAGGGTGCCTATTAGAGCCTGCAGGTACCCTTGTAGGAGCGACAGCAGAGGACCAAGCTTGTCGTCCAGTGTGGAATGGGGAGCAGCGCAGAGGGGAAAGGGAAAGAATGGCTTATGTGACGTGCGGCAAGAGATATCCATTGTGTGAGCAAGAGATATCCACGCGACCAGGATCACCGGCGCCTGCGTCAGCGGTTCGTGACCACAACCTCCAATTTTCGTGAGGTGCAGAGATAACTTGTAAACGAATTCTACCCTATACTACAAGAAGCCGGGCTCTATTTGGCAAGAATTTCGAAATGGTTGCCTTAAAAGAGGATATAAATGGTGATTTTTTGCTCCTTCAAGGGATTCGGACACTACACTGTATAGTTATGTGGCCAACAGCTATCTGATAAAGCAAAAAGAAAAAAAAAAGGGGGCGATACAAAATTTTTGTGTCAGTACCATTCCGGCGTACCGCAAGGTACAGTTCTCGGACCCCTACTCTAATTTACATGAATGACCTTCGTACTGACATCTATTCTACTATTCGATTATTCACAGATGACTGCGTAATTTATCTTCTCATAACAAACACTTCCGACATTGACATGCTTCAAAATGACCTCAAACGTATTGAATCATGCTGTAACGAATGGCTAATGTCTTTGTATACCAAAAAACATCACTGGTTTTCTTCCATCGTAGACAACATCACCAATGAGAGAAATACACCATATACGGCCATATATGCCAGTGTGATGCTAACGATGTAAACGTGACATGCACGGTTGAAAGTGTTCTAAGTCGAGGCAATAATCCTATCGTCTTTTGTTTTCTTACTATCATGGAGCGGTGTAACTTATGTCGACGTGTGCTGAGTGATGATGATCTTGCAGTGACCTGTACAGAGTGTGAATGTTTATTTCACGTAGGAACATGCTCTGACGTCACTGAGCAACAGTTTAAGGCATAAAAAGTTTGCAAAGAAGCACTGGAAGTGTGAAAAGTGTAGGGCAGGAAACGGCATGACCACAGTTACAAGAACATCTGATAGTGAAGTGGTCACTAGGCTTGTAGATATGGACCGCAAGTTAAACATGCTGCTCGAATTGCCGACTAAATTAAACGGCATTGAAGAATCTATCCTGCTACTCTCAGATCGCTTTGATGTCATACAGCAGCGCCAGGACCGCCAAGAAAAAGAACTCAAAGATCTTAGGCGGAAAGTGAAGAATATTGAAAAATCCGGCGCCACAAAAGAGCCAGAACAGCTTCAGGCTGATATCGAGGCACTTGAGTGGCGTAGTAGAAGCCTCAACGTCGAAATCCGCGGTATTGCTGAAACGAAGCGGGAAGATCTTCTTGAGAAGGTGAATGATTTGGCGAAAGAGCTAGAGCTGAAAGTGGTAACTGGAGAAGACGTAGTGGCACTTCACAGACTGCCATCAAAGCCTGGAAAGACACCAGGGATTATCATGCGCTGTGCTCGCCATGAACTTAAGAAGGCCTTCACGACTAAAAGAAAGGCTCTAAACGGCCCCAACGACAAGCGGTACATCTGTGAAAATATGACGTCTCGGTCTAGGAAACTGCTTACATTCACCAAAGAATGGGCGAAGGGATCAGGCTACCAGTTCGTATGGCACACAGGCGGCAAGATTCTCGTGCGTAGGGCACCAGGTGAAACCGCTGCAGTGATTAAATGTGAAGATGACTTGAAGGCTCTACATTTGTAGTCGTGCTGTTCGTTTGGTTGCTTTCGGAAACTGCTTTTCCTCATGGACAGTTTGCAATATATACCAAAAGAAAAATGGTTCACTCCTCGAGGCCTCGGTGAAAAACGACTGAGCTGTATAGATATGAATGCCCAATCGCTGAATAATAAAATTCTGGAATTCAGAAGCATACTTTGCTGATATAAACAGACACTGCGACGTTGTTATGTTTAGTGAAACATGGTATAATGAAGATTCTGAGGTATTTAAATTGCCTAACAAAAACACATTTTACTTGAACAGGACATCAAGACGTGGCGCAGGTGTCTCTTTTTTTGATAGATGGCTCTATGAAAACTGACTTGTTAACTGATTTCTGTTGTATAACCAATGACTACGAAATGCTTTGTGTTGAAAGCAAGTGTTTGCTTCTTGCCACGTGTTATCGTCCCCCTGATCCTGATGGAGACTATTACGTTTTTCACTTTTCTTGAGACATTTTTTATTTTTGCAAGTGAGAATAGGCAGAGAGTTATTATTGGCGGTGATTTTAACATTGACATGAAAGGTGCTACTCGAAAAACAATAGATTTTGAAAGACTACTTATATCTTATGGGTACGCGAATGTTATAAAGTCCGAAACAAGATTAACCTCCACATCAGCAACACTGCTCGACCTCTTCATCACCAACTATGACCCAACCAATGTCTCAAGTGCCGTTCTAAGCTGCTGCATAGGTGACCATATGCCAATATGTATGTCTGCTAAAGCTCCCGAAAGCACCAAGAAAATGATGAAAACGTGTATAACCTTGCAAGGCATTACGGAAAACTCTCTGGAAGCATTTCAGATCGAGATACGAGGGACCTGCTGGGATAAAGTTTTTCTAGAAAACACAGCAGAAAAGGCTTACGATATCTTCATTAGTACCTTTGTGGCAGTATACAGGAAACACTTTGTCACGAAAGAGCGAAAAATCGGTACAAAGATTCGAAAGCCTTGGGTAACCAAAGAGCTTTTAACGAGAATGAGAAAACGAGATAGGTTGTATGCGAAGTTTCTAAAAACTCGGGAACCTTTACATCTTAAATTGTTTAAGACCTTTAGAAAGAAGTTAACAAAAGAATTAAGAACGGCAAGAGACGCGTATTATATTCGGGAGTTTGAATCTTGCACAGGACAAACTGATAAACTATGGAACAAGATTAACGCTCTTACGGGACGGAAGCAGAAGGGAGAGTCACCACAAGAAATTTCATTAAACGGACGCCTAGTGAAAGACCAGGAAATTGCTGATGTATTTAACCAGTACTTCGTAGCCAAGAATTCTGACCCGAATTCTCGCCCCACTAATGATATCGCAACACCTAGAAACAAAAATTCCGTTTTTCTCGTACCATCTGACTCTGCTGAGGTGTGTTCCGTTTATTTGAACCTTAAAAATTCACGTAGCTGTGACGTAGACGACCTGCAGATACGGCCTATTAAATATGTCATTTATGAAACCGCCCCTATTTTGGTGTACATTTACAACTTGTGTATTTCTTGTGGTACCTTTCCTGACAGAATCAAAACTGCCAGAGTAACCCCCATTTTTAAAAAAGGTGACAAACAAAATGTAAAAAACTATCGCCCAATATCGATCCTCCCAATTTGCTCAAAGGGCTTGGAGAAAATTATCCAAAATCGGTTGTCATCATTTTGTAGCAGATACCACCTTATAACTGAATCTCAGTATGGATTTCAGAAGCACAAATCCACAGAACTGGCACTGTTAGATCAGAAAGAGTACATATTAAGAAACTTCGAAAACAGGTTAATAACAATCGGTATATTTGTTGATTACACGCAAGCCTTTGACCACATCAATCATAATATTCTCCACAGTACGCTAGAATGGTATAGAGTAAGGGGCACGTCACTCGCATTATTATCCTCCTATATCAATAACAGGCATCAATTTGTCTCAATAAATGAATTCAAATCACAACCCAAACGAATAATTTCAGGTGTACCACAAGGAAGTATTCTGGGGCCGCTACTTTTCAACATTTATGTCAATGATCTAATATCTATTTACAAACAAGCAAAATTTGTAATGTATGCCGATGACACAAGTATTTTTATATCGTCTCATAACTACACAGAATTACTGAGAATGGCAAATGAACTTCTTGATAGGCTTTCCACTTGGTCAAACAAGAATTGTCTACAGGTTAATTGCAATAAGACTAAAGCAGTAATTTTTCGAACTCCAGGTAAAGAAATCCCACAGCATCACAATTTAATGTTTGAGTCTACGAATATGGAGGTTGTGAACACAATTAAAATTCTTGGTGTAACCTTCTCCAACACCTTACAATGGGACGACCACATAGACTCAGTCCTCAAGAAGCTCAGTAGCACAGTTGGTATGCTAAGTCGCAATAGACACACTTTCCCCACTTCTGTTAAACTACTGCTTTATAATGCTTTGTTTGCCTCGCATATCAATTACGGTCATTTAGTATGGGGTACTACCACACAAACAAATCTTAACAATATACTTGTCATGCAGAAAAGGGCGCTACGTATTATTGCCAATGTATCTTACACGGACCACACCGCACCACTCTTCGATAGGTACCACATAAGAAAAATTCATGACCTGTACACTTATAGACTCCTACGGGAGTATTACTTAAGTATAAAGAAACATAACGTTACGCTTGTGAAAATCGCCAACCTACATCACAATGTATCTGCCTACACCACCCGCCGCACTGAAATATGGAATGTTGCAAGACATAGGACAAATTATAGCAAACAGATGCTTGAAAATAATTTACCGAGGTTATTAAATTCTTTCAAAGAAATAGACATTGATATTGGAAAAATGAACCCTCCAGAATTTAAGGCTTTTCTACGCTCCTATACTTAGGTATTCCAATATTAAATGTAACACATTCTTCCCTCAATAATTTTCAATTAATCTTCGATATCACTTATCTCTTAAAACTGACTTGAAAACCTTACATTGCCTTGTTTACGAGTTTCTTTTGATCATATTGTGCCTTGTAACCACTGCTCTGCCAAGTGTATAGGATGCAGGGCCAGTCAAGCCTCAAGAACGGCTTTTTACCTGTCATCCTCAACATTGCATTTGCCTTGTAATGTTGGAATAAATATTTTTATTTTTTTAATTTTTTGATTCGCTGTTTCGTAATGATTTTATTGATATATGGCTACTGAAACTTTGCATATCAATTACTGGAATTTCTTAGGGACGCAATAACACGACAAATTCTAGTGACATGCAACAGGTCTGGTATGGGAAGTTGGGTGGCATAGATGCCGCGTAGCGGCATGTCATCCGCGAATGACACGATGTGCTGATGGAAACATACATCCCACCGCAACGGCGAGCAGAATGTTATACTGTAATGTGCGAAAAAACTGGTCAATTAGTTCAAGTAGAACTGGGCAAAAACGGGACATAAAGCGCAGTTCCCTGGTAGGACACCATAGATTAGTGTGCTTTGACCTTCCTGGTCTACGAAAAGTTAGAATACTTGTCATAATAATAAAACCACGCGCATGCCTTCCGCGTGTCGCCAAGACGACTGCGTAAAGAAGCTTCACTGGACACAAACATCTTGATATTGCGCACGGGTACTTGCATATAACGTATAGCGTCGATGGCTTCCGTGCATGTCGGTCAGAGGAAGGCGCGCATCTCAGAACTCGGCCGACAATTCTACCATTTCCGGACCTCAACAACCCTACGTCTCTATCTGTCGCGAGCTGCGAACAATCGTGGTTACTACGAGAGTGTCTCATTTTTCTAACCCCTCAGACAACGAACCGTAACAGCCCGATGGAACTTATTCTTGACGCCCGGCCCCCACTATACGCACGAGCGGTACCGTTTCTTGCAGCGAACTCTTCTAAACCTAAACTGTGTGCGTTGTTTGAAGTTTGGAAGTAAATGGAAATCGTTAAATTTAAAGGCATTCTTTCGGATGGAATGAAAACTGTTTGTGAAGAGTTTACTGCATAAAAGAGAGGCGCTTGTTACGCATGAAAATGAAGTTTTTATAATTTCGCCGTTTTCAGAAGTCGCGAAGTCAAGCGCTGCGTTATGATTACGGTTAAACGATCTAGTTTTTTTTTTCTCTCTGCTTTTTTTTGCTTTTTCTAAACCTCTGCCTAATTTCTGTTTTTTTTTTCAGAATATATCTTTCCAAATCAGCTTTCGCCGGGTTATTTCGGTCGATAATATTATTGCGTAAAGCTTACCCGTTTGTTTTTTTGGTGAATATCTGGCTCACTAATTTTGATGACGCTGTGACATGCCGCATAGCTGCAGACTCTGTTGTTCATCATAAGTGGATTCAATATGCAGAATACCAGTTTTATAAAGAGAGTCTAGCGAGGTCACAACGGCGATGTGATTCTACAAGACGTAAGAGTGAGTGCATTTGAGATTAGAACACAAATAAATATTTTATTGGTAACATTATGCGTGTGGATCTACGACGAAAAAAAAAGAATGACTAGGTAGCTACGACTAGCTCTTACTAGCCATCGTAGAACAAGGAACTTCGAATATTCAAGGACGTAAATAAGAACGTACGGAAATAAGATGAAAATATGACATGTGCCTTACTTCGGAGCGCACAATATGCTCCCAGCTGCGCGCCCATTCACCGTCTTATAGCTCTCGGGTAAGCTTGCGTCTACTGAACCTTAGCGGTTAAAACCGAATAGCGTAAAAAATTCAGCATACTTTTTCGTTCTTGAGTTTAAATAGAAAACCCCGACCGTAGTTATGATATAAACCTGCTCACGACGCTAAAGTGTTCTTTGGAGCTGAGACGGAAGTGTTTGCTCGATCAAAGATTGTATCCTCTGGCAGGGTGAACGTGAGATTCTGGTTCGGTTCCGGTGTCAGGGGAATTTATTTTAACGCCGTTAATGGCCCCGTGTCGCAGAAAATCCGGTGTCGGCGTCCGTGGCGGGCAAAATCATCCTGAACCGCCCCGACCACGCAGGCCCTCCGCATGGCGCATAGGCGTTAGTGAAATAATTGGATTTCTCAAAGCGAAATACGCCAGAAAATTCGTGAACTACGACGAAACCACAATCTATAGATGTGATAGCGTCCTCGGATTGTAATTTGAATACACGAGAAACCATAATGCTGTTATGCGGAAACTCAAACACAAGCCCCTTTTCCAGCATTTCTACCACTCATACAGCGGCGCGCCGCGGTTTTCTGCTTGCAAAAATAGCACCCAGATGTCGCTCGCTTCCTCGGCAGCCGCATCCGTAGGTGAAGTTGGAGAAAAACGAAAGCTGCAGTTGCCGGGAAGCCTGACAAGCATTCATGGATCTTTGAATGCTATCGCGTTCCACTCTTAAAGACGAAGCTTAAGTGTCCCCTAAGTTTTTTTCACCGTGTTCACCTACTTGTGATGCCCGGTAATAGTGCTTGCGTCAATGCAGGAATATGGAGTTCTGAACGTCGCGATGCGCCGCTCGGAAGCAGATCATCATTGGCGGATCCGCGTATATTATCATTCATGAATCCTAGTGGGTGATTTGAAGCATTGGATTCAATAACAAAAGTAAAATAATTGACAAAAAATGAATTATTGCAAAGTATGGCTCCATATATCGTTAATCGTCCCCTGAAGCTGCAGTGCTGAGCCACTAGTAAGGGCTGTATGGCGGAAAAAGGTCATTAACATCCCGGTTCACAGAATAGCGGTGACAAACAGCTCACGATCCTGTTAGGCAAGGTTGGCAACTATATATATATATATATATATATATATATATATATATATACAGGGTGTCCAAACTGTCGTGCACCAAGATGAAAAAAAGAGCTATTGCGTTACTCGAAATCATGCACACATATGCACACAAGTGCATGTTCTTTCCAGTATGGTGGAGTAGCCGCCAGTCATTTTTTTGTCATTGAGATATAATTAGGCAACTGTAATTAATTAATGTCCTAATTATCAAAGTGTCAAAGAGAAAATTGTAGAGCAACATGAAAAACACACGATATAGCTTTGTGTTGTCGATACGTGCTACATAATTGTTTTTCCGAGCATGAAAGAAGCCCGCGAATACACGCAAGATTGCTGCGCGACAAGCCGCTCGAACCACTTTGAGTGTATTCGCGGGCTTCTTTCTGCCATTCCGGAACTCTCTACGTCTATTTTGAAGATAAAGAAAAAGTTGGCCCTTAAACGCGACGACAGTGACAAAATATTGGTGTCCGCACTTCAAGTTATTTTAGCACACTTGAGAAAGAACAATAACGCTAATGAAGATAAAAATCGAGCGTCAGAAAGCTCGTTACGTTGCGATAACACTTGTTCAGGGTACCATGGGTGAAAGAAAAGAAAAAAAAAAAGGTAAGGACTATGACCGGCAACCAGACATTGCTGTCGACCTCCAACAATCTACGTTGTCTACTTCTCAGGTCAAAATAACATTACCGCAGAAATATCACCTGCGAGAAGAAAGCCGTGGAACTGTATACATTACACACGGAAACTGTGACATGTAAGGCAATGCTGCTTTTCTGTGATTATAGTAAATGGGGCAAGCCTCGAAATGAACTTTAATGAATGACTATGAGAATCTGTTTAGCACTTTCGTGCGAACACAAGAAACCACTTGGCACAAGTGGCAAATTGATATACTAATGAACGAAGGAAAATATGAATGTATTTTATATCGCGGTGAAATCGGATGTCTGTGTAAGAGCACGATCCATATTCACGTATATTTAATGCACTCATTAATTACACAATGCCTCCATAACTGGCGGCACCTCTACTGAATGGAAGGCTTTCTCGTAGTCTGTGCAAGCCATATACATATAAAGGTTGGTTGTTCTCCGCAAATTTTTCAATCACTTGCTTGATGACATGGGTTTGATCAGTTGTTGTATATTCCTTTTTAAAGCCAGCAGGGTTGATTGAAGTAGAGCGTTGTCCTGATTCCCATAAAAGTTACCGTGGTGAACATTTTGTACATTACCGAAAGCAAGCTAATCGGCCTATAATTCTTCTTTTTTTTTAACGTTGCCCTTTTAGAAATCTATTGAGAAATAAGAATTTCTATTCTATTATTACTGGAGCACATTTCGTTTTGTTGTTCTCGTGGGGCAAGAATGACTCACGCATGAAAATTTGCCTTTCGTAATGGCGGCTGTGCTTTTATTGCTATCTTTTGTCTTGCACTTTTCTCTTTAACAATACAGTTTGACGGAGAAATGCTCGGCTGGAGTTGCAACACATTTGTACTCTGAATCGGAGGCTGGAGTAATTCGAGCAGTTCCGATCTTTAAAAAAATAATTCACTAAACCTAGCAGTGCTCATGTTTGAATAATCCTTCAATTAATTTACAAGGCAGCATTACATTTTCGATCATTACTGTGAATCAAAGCAATATCATATGTGCACGGCTTCATGTGGCTATTCATGGCTAACGGTTTATGACTGCCCAGAGCAGAGTGGTCTCACTTAAAGTTGGAACAGTCAGTTTTTTCCCCCATCTTTTTCAGCTTTGGCTTGCATTATCGTAGCGCTACAGAAGCACCAAAGAATGCTTTACCTGGTGGCGGCCTGTCAGGCAGCCTTCCCTCTGGATAAAGTGCGACTCCCGGCGGTGGCCTAGGACGCGGTCTCGCTGGTCTTGAGGGGTAACCGGGGGTTTCCGGAAATTCAGGAGGGGAGGGTGGCGGCCCACCAGGAGGAGGTTGTCGAGGTGGTGGCGGGGGTCCCCTCGGCGGTGGTGAAGGAAATCCCGGTGGTGCCGGTGGCCTTGGTGGGCGGCCAGGCCCTGGCGGTGGAGCTCCTGGTCTGGGTGGAGCTGGTATTGGGAAACTTGGTGGTGATGGAGGCCTCAGGGGACGACCGGGCCCTGGTGGCGGGGGACTTGGTGGTGGTGGCCCGAAAGGAGGACCACCTGGTCTTGGGGGTGCTGGTATCGGATAGCTAGGAGGTGGCCGTGGTGGGCGGCCAGGTCCCGATGGTGGACCGCCTGGTCTTGGTGGTGTGGGCGAGGGGTATCCGGGTGGGGACGGCGGCCTCAGAGGACGGCCGGGTCCTGGAGGAGGAGGACCCAGAGGAGGCGGTCCTGGTGGCGGCGGTCCCGCTGGAGGACCGCCCGGTCTTGGTGGCGCTGGTATGGGGTAGCTAGGAGGAGGCGGTGGCCGTGATGGGCGACCAGGCCCTGGTGGAGGAGCACCTGGTCTTGGAGGAGCTGGTGTGGGGAAGCCTGGTGGAGATGGTGGCCTCAGTGGACGACCAGGCCCTGGAGGAGGAGGTCTTGGTGGAGGAGGCCCTGCTGGAGGAGCGCCCGGTCTTGGTGGAGCTGGTATGGGAAAGGTTGGTGGTGACGGGGGGATGAACGGTCCTCCCGGTGTTGGTGAAGGTGGTCTTGGCTGTGGTCCTGGCGGCCTTTGTCCTGGCACCCCAGCCCCAGGGAATAGCGCACCTCCTGGTCTTGGCGCTTTGGGTCCTGTGACAAGGAATTCGTGGAACTTATGATGTGGTATGTCAGAAGGCTTTCGTCCACCAGTGACTGGTCCGCGTGGGGGAGATGGAGGTCTGGCTGTTCCAGGAGGAGCAGGAATACCAGGTGTCGTTGGCCTGAGAGGCCCCGGCGCGGCGGGACCTACGCCTGGCTGAAAGAAGCCTGGTGGTGGTGATGGCGCCGGTAATCGAGGAGGCGCTGGTGGCCGCGGCGCCCCCGGCCTAGGAGGCTGAGGAGGTGAAGGCTGGGGTCTTCCTTCTGGAAATAGAGCAACTCCGCGAGGAGGAGAGGGCGCAGGACCAGGAGGTCTGGGAAAAGGGTATGGGGACGGGCCCTGAGGGCGGGGCAAGGATGGAGGCCTTGGAGGTGCAGGGCCGGGTGGAGGGCCTGCCGGGAACCTTGGCGGCTGGGGCAAGGGTCCGATGCCAGCTCCTGGACCTGGAGGAGATGGAGGAGGACGCCTTGGTGGCCCATATCCAAAACCTTCCCCTGGAGGGCCAGGAGTTACAGGTGGTGGCCCCGGACGAGGCTTCGCGACTCCGGTTTGCACATCGAATGAAATACCACCCGCGCCTGACGGTGGCCTAGCAAACGGTGGAGGGGGCGCTGGAGGAACACGGCTAATGCTGGGAGCTGGTGGCCTGGGAGCTGGTGGTCTTGGAGCCGGTGGCCTTGGAGCTGGAGGCCTTGAAATAGGTGGCCTGGGCGCGGGTGGTCCTGGTGGGGGAAAAGGTGGTCGTGGCAACTGGGGTGTCTTATCCGCGGGAATGAGAACACCAACAAATTTTGGCGGTGGGGGAGCTACTGGCTGTGGTGGAGGCCTTGGTCTTGGTGGCTGCCGTGGAGGAGCTGGTGGCAAGTCAATAGTGTTGATAGGATAGCCGCTGAATACTGGTGGCCTTTGAGGTAGGTCAGGTGGTTCATACTCTAGAACGGGACCAACAATTTCTGG
Source organism: Dermacentor silvarum (assembly GCF_013339745.2). NCBI lineage: Eukaryota > Metazoa > Arthropoda > Arachnida > Ixodida > Ixodidae > Dermacentor > Dermacentor silvarum. Next base: position 212,121,679 of record NC_051154.1, read on the forward strand.
CTCGAGTACGTTACTAGGCGGTAGAAGCGGTCCCTCAGGCCTTCCATACCCGCCTGTTCCTCGGGATGGCGAAGGAGGCTTCTGCGGCCCCTTAGGTGGCTCGAACGGTTCCCCGAACAAAGCAGTTCCCGGTGGTCTCCGCGGAGGGCTGGTTGGTCCAGGAGGAGCCACAGGCTGACCGGGTGGTCCTGGTGTGGGCCTCGACGGCGGAGGTGACACGGCCCCGCCGCCCCCCGGTGGCCTTCCCTGCTGGAATGGTCGAACTGGCTGAGAATGAAACTCGTGAAAAGCCTCGTGTGATGGGAAAGGCCTGGCGACATTTGTTTGGGCTGCTTCCTCTAGGTCTTCGTATAGGCTTTCGACGAAGCGCGCCAGCCGTACCGTCACGTCCTCTTCTCTTCTTGCTTCGCCGTCATTATGCTGTGGCTCTGCCCCGACGGCGACCAAGAGGCAGACGAACAAAGCCACAGCAGAGGCATGTGGTATCTGGAACAGTGGTGAAGACAATAAATATTACCTGTTTGCTATGCTATTGTGTGCAAACGAATGACATTTTCGGTGGCAGCTGAGGAACTTGCTATTATTGGCAATGAACGCGCTTGTAACTGAAGGTTCTGGGCAATGCGATCCCACGCTTGTTAGCTGCTAGTAATACAACAGAAAGGCGTCCAGGCGTTTGTCGCACCTACTCAGGGTATGTGTTCCATGCATGCCTGCATCCTGTGCCTTCGTAGTTTCGTTATATGAAATGCTGAACTTGAGCTATTTCAAGATATTTTTCATTAGGAAAGACCATCATAATTTTTTAATGATTTGCTTTACATCAAGGGGAAAGACAAAACCTTACCATTACATAAGATTTTTCTTGCAGTGAAAAGCGCAAGAGTGAATATATTCAGACAGCACGACATTGTCCGGTCTTCATATAACACACAAAATTCAAATGGGCAGAGACACTGCATCTCACGCTGTATCAGTGCCAACATGCATGACAAATGACTGTGTCCAGGAAGTACAGGAACACCTGTTATGCGTGCCCCAATAACCTAAATTGACCGAAATCATGACACATCTCACCTCCGGAGTTACTCAGCTATGAGACGAAACAAGATCTCCTGCAATTTAGCGTAACCATTAACAGCAGAATTGTCTTAAAAGTTCGTTCGCGGAAAGGATCCATCAGTTAACACGCGCAACTTTATTCCTATACTAGGCAGAAGGATTGTGTTGCACGTTTGTATACGCCGATGAAGGATTGGTAGTCGGCGAAAAAAAGATACCTTTCCCGGCCTTGATGCGAAGCCTCAATATTAATGGTGCACTGCGATCTTCTCGCTCCCAAACGAAGGTTGTTATGCATATCACTTCCTGCTTGCCCTCGAGTGACGAAACTGAGTCGTTTTCGACGGCGCGCTCGATGAACTTTTGATCCCGGGTGTATTTTAACATATATACTTAAGAGTTCTGCTCGTCTTTGCTAGCCGGTGGTTACTGCTCGAATCAGCCGGGTTGTTGTAAGCGGCATGAGTACTCTGAAATTCCTCCTGTCCTTGCTACATTACAAGCAAAAGCTTTATTCCCATGGTTATATAATAGTACATAATGTCCCACCAGTCAATTGTGCTATACGTGAGCTCGGCACTATAGTATTATAGGTGTAGTCTGCCGACCTCTTACAGACTAGAAGCAGATCCATTAGTCGTGGTCAGCACAACACACGGCTTCGTATTCTCATTCAGAAAAGTTCGTACCCTACTTCGTCGCATGACATTAACGGATGAGAGACCGCGTCCGTTATTTTACTGTCCTGCAAGATGGATACCTATTTTCGTCTGCGCCGATGTCCCCGACGCACCGTCGGTTTTAGCGGTCGTCCGGATGCGCCGCAGTGCAGAACCGATTGCCACTCGATTTCGTGCACAGGTTCAAAGAGATCGAGACTGTCTGTTGCGCGCCCACGTAACTGCCCGGCGCAGCCGCCATATTCGTAATCGCACCGGCGAATCGTGTGGCCGCGCATCAATTCCCCTGCGACCTTCGCGGTCGTCCGTGCGTGCTGCCGCGTGCTTCGTGCTTTTCTTCCTTGCCCCTTTCGCTCTCCCACAAGCACGCGCACACCGCATCATCTACAGCGCACCGCGCTTTGGCAAAAGGATCGCGGCCAGGCCAGGGATAATTACCGGGCCATGCGCGCGAGCCGGTCGCTGCGGGCGGCGCTGGGCGCCATAGGTCGCGCCGGCCCGCGCAGCAGGTTCGCCACCGTCTCAACCTTGAAGCTCGCGCATCGAGCGCGTTCCCAATAATCTTGGCCGAATCTCGGCCAGTCCGTCGTTCACTGTACCGGACCAGACGGCAGCGGTATCCCACGCGCGGCTGCCAGCGCTTCGCGACGCCGGCTGCAGCATTGCCTGTGAATGGACAGGGCCGGATGCGGCGGCGCGGTCGGGTCCTTCGCGCAGCGGGTGTCACCGCGGACCGAGATGCGCGCTGAGAGGGCGAGGACGCGCCGTGCCACCGGCGCTCGGTCGCAGCGGCGTCGCGAGAGCGCCCTTGCGTCTTCGAGGCAAAGGAAGAGACAGCCTGCATTTTCCCAAGGTCCTTGGACTGCCTCCTTTCTATCTACCTTCCCGGCCAAGAAAAATGACGTTCCTTCTTCGCGCCTGCTTGGACAGCGGCACGAGAAGATGTTTCGCGTTGCAGCGCGCTGCGCATGCGCAGTCACGGATGCTTTATGACACTATCATGACTTCCCCGCGGCCGTTGCCGAGTGCGCAATCCCGTGAATTATAGCTGCTTATTAAGGTGCGTCTATCGCTGTCCCCCCTCGCGCTCCGTAGGTAGTGCTGTGCGCGAATTGAATTGGCAGTAAGCATACGCGTTGGATATCTGAGGACGTAACGATGAAACAACTTACGCCCGCAGGTCTTGGCCGAAATGCGCGAATTCGATATTTGAATAGTTTTCCCATACGTCGACCGTAAACCTTTTAATGGCGTTCATTACTGCTTCTCGATATATTTTCTCCTCCTCTCTCTTTATTTTGCGTTCCATAAGATTAGGTAACGAGGACAAGGATGTATCTACGCAGTCACGCTATTCTGAACTGAAGAAACGCCAAAAAGTTATTCCACTTGAGATATGCACGAGCGCCGATACGCGTGATAAATCCCCCCTCGATATCTCGCGGCAGCAGAAGCGCGTATTAATTTAAAGGTGGGAAAAGAAGTATGAAGCGATCAAGCAGGCTTACGCGATGACAGAACAAGTTTCGGTAGACCAGAAAAGAAAGCCATTACAGCCCGATGAACAGCTCCTTTTACTTCGGTATGCGCTATGCGGCGCTTTTGTTTCTTAAATATGGGACGAAATTTTTTTCTTCATTTTGCTCATTCAAGCGCTCAGTATTTAAATGACCTATTTAGTTTTCTTGTTTCTTCATGCATACAAAAATTCTTCCTAGTACTGGACACATGCTCACCACACATTCTCTTTAGCTGCGTTCTCCGTACAAAGGGGGAAAAAAATGAAGGGGTCTTTAGAAGCCGGTTATCAAAAGGAGCGTACGTAAAGCAAGGACGGAAGACTGCGGTTATTTTTACGGAATTTGCCAATTACTGTGTCACTTATGCATACAAACATCACGAAACCCCAATGAAAGGCAATGTTGGCTGAAGACTATACTTGACCACCAGCTTTGTCGCGTGAATGAAGGAATTTATATACCTGTTTTGTGAGATGTGTGCACATCTTTCTTGCTCTCTATGAGAAAGAAATGCATATGACATAATGTCTGCTGTTTAGCTACTACGCGACGATGTTAAAGGGTCACTAAAAAGAAAAATGATTTCTTCCGATATTATACCCTTGTACAATATTAAACACACCACTCTTATCGCGACAAGACGCTTAGTAAGCCAGAAAAGGCGCAAAAACAAACTACGCCACCCTGAAGTTCCCGCACCAGCTCGCCATGACGTTAAGGGTATTGACGGCATCTGCTAGGGTCTAGTTAATTCTAATGGAGCCAAATGTTCTAAAGAAGCCAAAGACCGAATATGGTAAGTTTCGGGAACATTTACTGAGCCAATGCCGGCCCAAATACGAAAAAAAAGAAAAATAGCCTGGAATCAGTGACGTCATGTTGACCTACCAGCGTTGCCGTTTCGGCGCGAAAATGAAAAACAAAAATGAACTTTGACCTTCATTTGATCTTTTAATAATCAACCTATTATTGCAAAGTTAACGACAACAGAGTTTTCGAATAATGCTTTATCAGTCTAAACCGGTTTGGTGTTTCACTTTAGTGTACTGTTAAAGGCACGATAACGAACTCGTTCATTTTGTAGATCTCAACAACAGAGTTCGTTTAGCGGTCTTAAAACGAAAACAGAAGAAACCCAGAAGAAAAAAAAAAAGAAACGAAAAGTTGTCCTAATCAATGCCTGCTATCCGCATAATAAGGCCAGCGTATAAATGATGATGTGGCTTCAGACGTAGGGAAGATCTAGCGATTTCAGCTGACCATTTCGTATTTTAATTTCCGAATAGCTTCACAACCTGCTGGGCGGGCCAGGAGGCCATACCATGGCTTGCTGGCTTCGCCCATATATTTTCGCGCTTTTCTTTCCTTCTCTCTTCCTGATGCCATGGCTTATCGACAAGTGTGTCAATACACCGGCGTTTTAAGGAGCGTCCCGTCCGGCATCCGAGGAGCGTGACTCATTTCGCTCTGCCAGCTGCCGCTGATGTCGTGTCTCCGTCCATCGGTACCGCTGGCACCGTGGCGCAAGCGGCGCCGCGCCACGTATCGTTTTCTCCCGCGTGTAATAACGCGCTACGACCTTTCGCCTTCCGGATGAGCACGCGAAGGCAACGGCGTTTCTTCGCTTTGCTTAAGGCTCCGCTGTCAAGCCGTGGCAGGTCAGAAAACTGGTTTACCCATTTACCCACTTACGTCCAGGGACCTGCCCGCGGACTCACGCCTCCCCGCCGTTCCACCTTCTGCGCTTTCTCTGGCTTGCTCGCATCAACGGTAACTCATCAAAGCGTTGCCTGTTCTGTTTTACCTTGTCCTACGCTCAATCCGCCTCCTGCTCTGCCCTCACCACATTTGACGGGAGATTCGCTCGTACGCTAACTCAAAAAAAGCAAAGCAACGCTTTGCAACGTTCTTGTTCGCACACACGTTTGCTGTCACACTTTCCGTTGCAACGCCAAACCAAAATAGCGCCCGGTTCCACTGCGCCGCTCTCTTCTCTGTGCACATATTCTTCGGCCTTATTCTCGGATCGCGCCGTGTCCACACGAGAGAGTAAGATCCGCTATTTTTTTTTCCATTCTCATCGTCCTGGTCGAGTCGGGTCTTCTCATTCTTTTTAGAGAATGAGAATGAGCCTTTAGCAGCGGCACGATATTAGTAGTGCAGCCTGTGCATCTTCCCTCACCATTGACGGAAGATCGCCATATAGCTCTCTCTTTCTCTCTCCCGCTTTTTTTTTCGCCCTGCTATATCTGTATCTCTATCGAAACCTAGTGTGGCTTTAATGATGCAGATCAGTTCGTTTACAGATTTAGGCTTGTTTCTAAGCGCGAGCAAAGCTGTAAACTGCACGTAAGAAGAAATAACGTGCTTTAGTGCTCTTAAAGGAACTTTAAAGAAAAAAAACATGTTTGAGCTGCATTAGCGAATTACGTTCTACAAAAGCGAAAGAAAAGAAAAGAAAAGCAAATCTTGTCGTGAAGAGGCTTGACAAGCCAGAAAAGACGCAAAAACGAAAGACGTGTGGCGACGCCGCCTTGAAATTCTCGCACCAGCTAGCCGCGATGTCATAGCTTTTACGGTGTCTGCTCAGGCCTAGTTAATATTTTGTCTGTACAGATATACTATATCGCATTCCCAAATAACCAAAGAATGAACTTAGCAAGTTTCAAGAACTTTTACTGAGCCACAGTCACTCATATGCAAAAAAAAAAGACAACATTGAAAGCCGTGACGTCACACTGACTGACGTACCGGCGCTCGGGTTTCGGCGCGAAATACGAACAAAAATTGAACCTTCGCATTCATTTTCTCTTCGAGTAATCAACCTATTACCGCAATATTCATGAGCATAGAGTACTAAAGGAATACTTAATCAGTCCAAAGTGATTTACTGTTCCACTTCAGTGTCCCTTAAACTACAGCTGTTCTACGCTTTAGAGCTACCGACGTTCCTGAGAAGCACAGGAATATGGTCATTTTGGTGGGAAAAACTAAATAAAATCGCAACAAACAGACAAGAAACGACTATATCTAGTAGTCAGCTACTGGTCCGGTGAGGCAACCTGTAAATTTCAACGTATATGACAGAAAATGTTCATGAATTCTTACGGAAAAGAGTGATAGGAAAATGTTTTCAAAAAGATCCTACCTGGCGTATGCTAAGAAAAATGCTTCCTTTCTGCGAAGACTCTCCGCTTCTTGCTTCGCGGTCGAACAGGAAAGTGTAGTGTGGTTTCGTTCTTCAACTGTATAGTAGAACGTGTTTTGCATTCTTCTATGCAAGCATGTTAAAACTACGACGAGCGCTATAACGAGGAAACAGACGACCATGTTCAATCCTAAAATGCATGGCAGTGTTGCTCTTCGTTGGATCAACCAGCCTATGAAAATTGCTATGACGCTGTTAAATAGACTCCTCACACCCGCAACTGTCGCACGAAGGTGCGCCGCCCATCCCAATGAGGAACGAATAGGGTCTTTGTGAATGCCAGACTCAACCCCAAGCGATATGCAATAGCGTCGCATCGCAGCGAAACATCTGCTGTACACCTGTCCCCGCTATGACGACCTGTACTCTGCACTATCTCAGTTCATCTGGATACAATACAATTCTCAGTGACAAAAGTACTTGGACCACGACCACATGGGTCGCAAGCCCAGTAAGCGATACGTGCATTATTGCAGTTCCTTAATTTACATGCCTCACGCGAGCGACTGTAGTTTCGATGTGCACCTCAAAATGAAGCGACACCCTCGATGTTTTCTATCCTATCTTTCCTCGTTTTCATCTCTTAACTCCATTTCCCATGCGTAGGGTAGCAGACCAGACGTGCGTCTTTTTTGACCACCCTGTGTTTCTTTTTCTCTCTCTCTCCTACGACACTGGTCTTACTCAACATGAAGAAACCTTACTTTGGGGCATGCGAGTAGGTGTTTTCAGGAACACTTCTTTCTTATTGGAATAGCGAATAGCGGTACCTACAATATTGGTTATTATGAAAAAGAAAAAAAAAGAAAAAAAAAGAACTTGTTGCATCACTGGACTTTTTCCTACGAGCAAAGGCTTTCATTCCCTTCGCACCACTTTGAGGCAGTTAGACGGCTGAACTGCCACGGAGAAATAGAATGTATAGATTGATACATGCAGTAGCATGCCAGGCGATCAGCTAGGCTAACATCTGCAGCTTCGCACTATTAAATTTAAGAAACTGTAACACTCCAGCGCTGCAAATTTAACTATAATAACGACTGCAGTACATACAGATGCCAACTTGTGCCGGTGGTTGTGATGTGTGTAGGTGCGTGGTGCTTCTCTATTTCCTTCTTCCCTTTCTACCTCTCATCCCCCATTGTAGGGTAGCAAACCGGATGTTGTGTTCTCGTTGACCTCCCTGTCTCTCTCTCTCTCTCTTTCTTTCTTCTTTACAGCTTCTCATTAAACTAAACATATCTCATCTCTCTTAACTTTCACGGAGAAGATCCTGGGATCGTGGCCTCCATCATCTGCCATGCGAACGGCCACAAAAGCGCTGCTGCGTTTTTAAAATCAACCGGCCTATGTAACCGATTGTTATTGAACGGCGAAGGCTTGAGAATGTGTGTGCTTGTCATGAATGCTTTCCTCCGGAGTTTTTCTCACATTTCTTGTCCCTTTTTCCCCATTCCCTAGTGCAGGGTGGCCAACCGGGTTCAGCCTGGTTGTCTTTCTTGCCTTCAGTTATTGCTGTTTTATTTAACCCTCCCTCTTTCCCTTAACTTTCTATCCGTTTTTGCTGAGCCGTGCTCCCTCAAGGGCTGCAGAAGATAGCGCCAACATTTCCCTTCATAAATAATCACTTCTCTCTCTCTCTCTCTTCGGCCACCAACCTAAAGTAGCAAACCAGATATTATAATCTGGACAACATACCTGTCATCTCTCTGTACGCCCCTCCGTTAGCTCTCAATAGTCTCGAATGTGCTTATGCTTTGGTCATAGTGGATGTTGGAGTTTCTTGAAAGTGTTTGATGGGGCGTTTGGCTTCTTCTTGGATTTTTGTAAGCCACTCTCTTTGTTTGCTTGTATGTTTGGTTTAGTTTCCCTCAAGTGTGCTAAGAGAGAGATAGAAAATGATAAAGGAAAGGCAGGGAGGTTAAACAGAAAAGAGCTCGGTTGGCTATCCCGTACTAGAGGAAGGAGAAAGGGAAGGAAAAAAGAAATTAAGAGAAGCCAAGAAACTCAAACGATGCTTTTGTTTCTTTGCCCTTTTTTTTTCACTGCAGTCGCCGAAGTAATGGAATTCTCAGCGTGTTATAAGACCCAAAGTAGGGTGCTAGGTTGGTGTCTCCTCTTCAATTAATTAAGAAACGTTCATATGACATCAGTTTAACCACAGAGTTATAAGTCCCTATTAAGGCAGGCGATGCCGATATGTAGAAGCAAGCGGCCCTATATAGCTAACGTCGTTTGTACTATATTGCGTGGTGTCAGCGGGGGTGATGCGACGTCCAGCCCTGGCGAGCAGGCATGAGGTCACGCCTCACCTTCGCATGACCATCATTCGCAGAAGGGCACTCACTTTCACCTGTAAGAAACGCAGCAATTTAGACAGCGCGCAAATTACCGCTGCTGCTTGCCAGCAGTGAGCGACACGCACGGGCTATGCTACGCCACATGGAGGAGAGGGGGTTCTTGATCGAAGTGAGAATTCGCGTCATGGCGACACATCATCGCTGTCCTACTTATAGATCCAAACTCTTTTCTTTTCTTTTTCTTTTGATCTTTTGATTTGTTCTCTCTTACTCGCAACAGGTAAGAAGCACGAAAAATACGCGGGAAGTTCCTATATCATAGGCCACCTAAAGCGGTCACCAATGTTTCGCTTGATGTCTCCTACACCAGCATGCAATCTTCGCGCCCATATCGTATATTGCGTTCGCGTGAACATTTTCCAAGTGGGAGCGATCACTTCTTCGCCGAACGCTGAAACGTTCTCGCAAACGGGTTTTGTGATTCACTGCTTCGTTGATCATAGCGACGATCAACACTGCGATATGCTCTGCACCGGTTGTCAGGTACGTGCTGCATCGGGCCGCAGTGGTTTAATAAAACGGTATAGTATAGGCAATATCGGACGCCAAGCGTCCTTGCTGTTAACGTCGCAAGGCTGCGGTATATAGCTAAGCACCGCATCACCCCGTTTTTTTTTTTCGTGGTGTCATAGCGCTACCAAAGTGGGCGTCCTTCGCGTTAAGCTTTTTCCGATTTCTTGGCGTGACCGGAGCACCAAGGAGGAGGACAGACGCAGAGAGGCGCGTGAATGTGCTACCTTCTTTTCTTTTTGCACGCGTCCCGTTACACAAACTTGGAGCCAGCGCTTACTCGCTCGGCCAGTTATATATAGGCACGCTGCATGAAGCCAGCGGCGCGTCCGTTCGATGGTCCTTCTAATCTTGGCCTCCTGTTTCCGGGGTGTTACGCGCTATATAAGAGCCGGTGTCTGCAACCGTGTTTCGCTGCGCATTTGTAAACACTTCTGGTTCTGCGCCGCGCGCTCTGTCGCTAACATCTGTGTACATAATGTACACGTGCACAATTAATTAATAATGAACACAATTATTAATTACTAACGTGTGCACACGTGTACATAGTGTACACGTGTGCAATTATGTGTATACGTGCCGGACGTGCGGCATGTGTACATAATGAAAGCGCCTTGTAAGGAGACCCCGCAGTTCTCAAAAAAAAAAAAAAAGAAAAAAAAAAAGCAAGATAAAGGAAGTCCAGCGTCGTTCCCTAAGCGCGCTCTTCCAACCGTTACCTGTACGATGCTGGTCGAACGGCGCCCGATCGAGGCTTCGTCACCGGCCTCGTACCGTCGTTTTCCCCTCCTTCGAAGTTATTGCTGTCGACAGAATGCGCACTAGCTGCTTTGTTTCGTTTGTTCTTTATCGTGTGTCGATATTAAGAAGCACTGCGTAATTTCTGAGATACGCAGAGTGGTGCGGAGGGCGCACCTTGCCAATTTCGAAGACGGGGCAGCATTACAGAATTTGTTCGGCAATTTCTTCGCCACCAGCGTGCGAAGTTTATCAACGGCTATATATTAAGACATCTGACGAGAAAAAGTTCCTCTGGAATTTGTGTGAGGCGTACTTGCAATCATTTAGCATCATACATCATTAACTAAATTTTGTCAATAAATTAAAGGCCGAGAAATCAGCCTAACGCGTCTCTACTAATTGTCAGTCTGCTAGGGGAATGTCTGTCTCCCTTACCGAAAACTATTGATTGTTTCGCCAGGGTACAAAGAGTGAGGACGCTAATAATTATGTCTGTCGCGTATATAAAGGGCCGCATTTTGTAACAATCGTTTTCATTTCGCACTCTTTTAGCCGTTCGTGATTGGTCCAGACGTCTCCACGCGTATGCGCTATCACCATGATCGGCCACTCGGCATGATGGATGACACGAACAGAATAATGGCGAGTGAAATGTATTCCTACATAAAATCAGCGCTACAGGACGGCGCAGTGAAAGAGACTCAGCGTACTTTCAGTGTGTTGTCCTTTCCCGCTGGTTATATTTAAGTATCGATTGAATCTCGTCGACTTTTACAGCACGTTGAAATAGGTTCCTACCCAAACTGCGCATCTCTGAGCAAGCGCTAGTCACTGCAATCTCAGCGTTTATTGGCGATAAAGCAAACAATAAACCCCGCTGAGCAGCGAAAGTTCGCCGTGAGGCATTGAATTGTGCTAAGTCGCACAATCACTACGGTCGCTTCCGCGTACGCACGCAGACTCGTAAGAAGTCGGAGCGCGAGTTTCAAGTTCAAGGATTTCGCGGCGATAAAAGTTCTCCGCAACTTGTGTTGTCGGAGGCGAGCGCACTGTGTCCGTTAGCGCGCCCTATTTCTTCCTTTCTTTTTTTTTTTTTTTAGATTATACGGCTCGTGCTTCGCGGCCGCGGAAACGACAAAACACGCCGCGGTGCGCTACGCGGCCGGCCTATTTTCGGTTGTCTCGTGAGAAGCCGTCCATTTCATCATGCTTGCCTTCCCACAAGAGAACGGCCCGAAAACGTGGCAGAGCGCGCGAACGGAAAGAAAGCGAGCGCGACGAAGAAGCTCCGCCGCCTCCGACGACGGAAGCTTCCTATTTCCGCGCACGCTCAGCTTGACACGTGCGGTGGCCGGGGCCCCGAAAGAGCTTCCTTCCGGGGAAAAAAGCGCTGTTTTCGCCGGGACAAGTCGCCGGCGCTTCTCGCTGCGAGATGATGCCGGCAGCAGCAACAGCAGCAGCCGAGAAGCAGGGACGACGCCGTCGGGAAAAAACGAGTCTTCCGGCTGTGCGGCGGGCGCGGGCCAGTCAGCTAGCGGTGCGGGGTCACCGTGTCACCCGGGCCAAGCATTGTGCCGCCGCTGCTCGGCACGTCGCTGCCGTTCGAGATGCCGCGGCGGCCCCGCTATGACTGCCGGATTCCGGAGGCGCGCGCTTCGGCGAAGGAGACGACGTGCACTTAGCAGGCTTGGCTGGCGGGGAGCTTGTTGGACAACGTCCCCGGACGAGTCGCGAGGTTCTCTTTTTTCCCCAGTGAAAGGAACCGTCACGAGGGCCAACGTCGTGCGCTATGGCGACACCGCTGTTCCGACTGACTGCGACGCCGCGGCACCTCCTCCCCCCGGATCGCTTCTGTTGGCGGTTCATTCGCAACGACATCGCAGCGAGGGGCATCACGTGTCACGGGGGCGCAGGCAGCCGCTACGCGTTCCTTTGGGCTGCGGTGACCTACACGCGGTTGCTTGCGGAGCCTCGACGGTGCGACTGCGCAAACTAATTGGCCCCTTTCATGCCGACCTAAGCGAAATGATATCTCTGGCAGGCGCTGTCCGTCACGAGTACACAATACGCTTTCTCGGTGCTCTGTTCTTTTTTTCCGCATTTGGCTTGTCAGTGTTTTGTCATTTCATTCCATCTGGTTGTGCTTCTTAGTTAGGAGTCCATATCTATAAAGGTAAGATTTCGAGACAGCCAGCTCACACAGTGTATGAACTTCCGAGAGTTTCGGCAGCTAATAGACGTCAGCTGCAACAAAAAGTAGTCTGGGACAAGATATGCTTAATTCAGGCCTCAGGCCCTGTACTTGGTCAAGGCGTGATGTTGCGCGTATTTAGGAGGACCAATCTTTGTAATGCTATTTATCTCATGAACTTAGCGAGCTGTAAGCGTTATAGCGAAGGTGAGCATGGATGATTAAAATAGCATATCTGTTGCGGTAAACGAGATCTTGAAGAAGATGCCACGTTTGTACACTGCAAGTCGGAAATTGCGGCATTTCTATCACGGTCAATACTGCCAAAACACCGAAAGCATTTTGCTTTTCATTTCTGTATATGCCAGCCATTCGAGTATACATATGAACCCACTTGTTACTAACGTTAAGCAATTTGTGTGATTTCAATTAAAACATATTTTTTACGAAGTGAGCTAGTAATACGATGACGAGTTGTTATCACAGAACTGGCGGCAGTTACCGGCATATAGTCACAACATGAAAACTAATAAAACATAACTTCTGGCAGTCGAGAATTCAGGCTAATAGCTTTCTCAGTACCAACTCTAAAATGTGGAAGTTCAAGAAACGAAACACAACCGAGCGTCTCAAAGTCATTTCATGCGCGTGACTGCTTACGGGGTTAAACAAAAAATTAAATACGCGATTTTACGTGCCAAGACCACGATCTGATTCTGAGGCACGCCGTAGTTAACGGACTCCGGAATAATTTGGACCACCTGGGGTTATTGAACGCGCGCCTAAGTCTAATTACACAGGTGTTTTCGCATTTCGCCCCCATCGAAATGCGGCGGCCGTGGCCGGGATTTGGTCCCGCGACCTCGTGCTTAGCAGCCCAACACCATAACCACTAAGCAACCACGGCGGGTCTGCTTACGGGACGAATCACAGAGCTTAGCAGCCATCATGGGATTGAAGTCAACTCTCAAGATTGTACTCAAGATTCTCACTGAGCTAACTTTTATTATCATTTTTTTTCAGAGCGACTAGTAGCTGCTGTATTGCGTCATAATATATTTCGAATCGCGCAGTAAGGAGCATCTCGCTTCTCAACACTACATGCACATATGCGAGCACCAGCCGCGGTAGCCCACTGGTTGTGGCGTTGCGCTGCTGAGCTCGAGATTCGCAGGTTCGATCTCGGCCACATATCGACGGGAGTGAAATGCAAAGAAAAACTTGTGTTCTTTATATTTATATGCACGTACGGAACTCCGGTCCTCCACTGCGGCATGCCTCATACTCAGATCGTGGTTCTTGCAAGTAAGAACCCCGGAATTACTATTATTTAAACATATGCCATCAATGATGCAACGAAAATCAGCAGTGCAACGTGTTTTGAAGTCGCAGAACGAACTATTCTCTAGTGTAACCCGTCAAGTCTATATAGCTAGACCTGTCAGACTCGTTTCAGAATATTCAGCGAGAACTCCAATGAAAGCTGCATGATCTTGTAAGACAATACTCTCGCAATTGACGTGGGGCCGATAATGGCTGCTCGTATTAAATCTCGCCCAGCAACCGGCGCGACATGCTTACGCCGGGTTGCAGCGTGCCTGACAAATGAGCGCGCTCACACACAATACTCTGCGGGAAGGTATGAAAACTCCGTGTACCGTACGCTGGGCCATTCAACAAGAGAAAACACGTACCTTCTAAGGCCTAAAAAGGTTATGCTTTAGACTGACGGGTGCTATTTTCTCCGCGTACATGCCTCAGTCTTGTTGAAACAGCAGCGGGACACGACCTGCCTGGCTTCAGGAAGGCGGTATTCGCTCCAGAGCTTCTTAAGCCGTTCGTGGGGATGCTTCTACAAACTGGTCCACGCCGCTACTGCTGCTGGTCTTGATTTGGGGCACACGGTTTTGTTGCATCAAACGAGCGGGTGAGCAGCACTATGCGTTAAGCTAGTACAAAGGGTGGAGCGCATTTCAGTTTAAGGCGAAAAGAACAAAATGAAAAAAAGAAATCTCATTAAAGCTGTGTCATTCAAAGTAGGAACAAGAAGCTCGAGACAATCAGAACGACGAACAATAGCGGCAGCATTGTGGAAAGAAGAAGCGGCAGTGGAAAGAAGAAATTCTACTCTCTATGGTGGAAGATAGCTAATCCATTTAACAAGCTTCCGGCCCTTATCAATAAGAAGAAAAAGAATAACTTGCATTTTGGAGGTGCCGAACAATTAATTTTCTTTTATAAAAAACGAGCCATAAACTAGAGGATTAGTGTTCAGCAGGTCTGAAACATTTCTTAGTGAACCATTGCGCAGAAACGCTTGGATCGTGACATCGATCGCTGCAACGTACACCATCGTGTGTTACGATCCGTACTGACCCGTTTGTTGTTATACGTATATCTACACATTCAGCTGCAACCGACACACAATAGGGTATAGCGCTCGGTAGCGACGCGAGAAGGATTGCAATACAATAAGTACATCATGAATTGCAGCGGTCTTCAGAGCCACCACAGCCATCGTCCGCCAAGGCATCGTGGACATCGTTTTTTCCTTGCGGTGTCACGGAAGAAATGCCGCTGCCTAAAGGCTAACTCGTAAATGAAAGTCAGCTCAATGCCTATAATCCGCCCGTATAACGTGCACTTAATCCTGAGAGAAACGTGTCGCTGCTAGCACTTTTATAGGAGGAACGTGAGGCGGTAACCAGGGAGCCCACGGCGATAATCCCGCCTTTCCTGCGCGGCCGAGCGCGTCCCAACTTCCGCCCGCAGATTTCTTTTAGGCTGTCGCGGGTACCGAGGGGACCCGTGCGCCGACGCGCTACACTGCGGGTCATAAGCACTGCATCGTGCGTCCGCCGTCGGGAAAAGTGAGGAAGATGGCGGTCGACCACCGCAAGAGTGGAACGCACGTCGGGCCTGCCTGCAGCCCTCGGCCGGCGAGAGGTCGACGCGGCTGCTCTCTTCGCATAGAAGAGCCACACTATTTCCGGCCGAGGTGGGAAAGAAGACTCTTGACCCCATTATTTCGTCGTCGTGAGTACATAAAAGACGACAGCCGCCGGGCGCACGACCCCCCTCCGGGGCGCTGCTGTTCGCCACGGCCGATCCTGTGACCGCACGGTAGACCACTGCGATAAGTGTCGACGACCGCGGTGCAGCTCCCAAGAGGAGGCTGCCGGGCCGCAGAAACCATTCTCTCGCGCGCTCCCCGCTTCCGTCATGGATCGATCGCTGGATATACCGGGCGACGGGTGCGGCCTTATAGCGCGCAGTTACTTTTCGTTTCGTACTCTCTCAACGGGCCCGCGTTGTGGCACAGACGCTAGTGAGGGGGGACATGCGGCGCTGCTCCTATTCTTCTGTCGGGCGTTAAATGGAAGCCGTCTGTGTGCGCCGTCGATGCTGTATAGACACGCGTAAGTACGGCGCTATGGCGGGAGAGCTGTCACTCCGCGAGGCTTGTTTTCTCGAGAGGCGCGCGTTCGCGAGGTTGTTGCCTGCGCATATGTGAGCAAAGGAAGCGGAGACCTTCCACTGAGAGCCTCGTTGAGGGAACGTTCACACTGGCATACGAGGACGCGGAACTGCGTCGCGTGGCCGCATAGACTGCGGCATTGCCACGACGTATCAATGTCGGGCAATGTTTGACCACCGCCCGCTGTTGGGATTGGCTGAAGCAATCTCGTAGTCCAACAATTGGGAGTCGTGCTGAAAGCGGCCGCGAAGCCTGCCACGTGAGTGCGAGTAAAAGCGAATTATGTTTTGTTCTTAGTCATGCGGCTGTGTGTTCCGAGTATCGCGGTTGCTGTTACGGTTGTAAATGTGGAAATGCGAATCGGATTCGCATAGGGCGAGAAAGACAGAGAGAGAGAGAGATAAGCAACTGCGCCTTGTTGCTTTGTGAGCAAGCCCACCCCATTTTATGACGCCTATTCGACGTGTGCACGTACATGCAGAAAAAGAAATGCTGGTTTATAATTTTTCCAATAAAAAGTCCATGCTCTCAAGAAACTAGGTTCGTGCGACACAACGCCTCGCACGTAAATTGGAACTCCGGAATCCGCTTCAAAAACCGTAACTAGGAAAACGAAAATCTCCGGCATTTATTGCACCTTCATTTCTATCAAGTTCTGAGATATGGATGGATCTGTCCTAGGCAAACACATCCTGCGTTTGTCTCGCTAGATCCTCGTGTCAGCCGAATATGAAGCCGGCGCCCCTTTAGGCACAGCGCGACGGAACTCATTGCGAACACGAGAAGACCGCGTCGCGACCGTACACCCAGCGGACTTCAACCCACATGTGTGCTTCAGATTTTTTTGTGCCGTCTGGCACCGACGCTGAGGCAGCGACCGTTCCTGGGAGAAATTCGCGCGCGGCGCAAATTCGACGCCGCGCAGGAGGGCGCGAGCTGTCACCAAAAAAATTCATAAACATTATCATGTTCAAAAAAGTGTCCCTCACGTAGAAAGCGGTAGCAGGCAGCTTGGCGATTTTATTTCGTCTGTTACCAGCGAAATGCATCCCAACGCGCAGCTGTGCTACACCCTCTCTCTCTGTGCCGCTCAGTGAAAGCTCCGAGTCGTGTCAGCCAATGAGGAAGGACAGCCGGTTTCCCCGTTTCGTACAAAGGAGTAGCGTCTGACCATTGGGCACCGCTAATTCTTGTGTGATCCTTTCATTCAGCCGGCGTCGCTCGAGGGGATTAGCGGCGGACATGGGACAAGTCCTCGTTGTTGGCTGATGGTACTTGGAGCGTTCTCTGCATTGCACGGAGTCTGTGAGGCGAAGTATAAACGCGCCTCTTCTTGTGGAAGCTTTGTGGGTATTCGAAATGTCTAAGCGCTATAAAAGTCAGTTAGTCGTGGAACCGGAACCGGGTTTAAATGTTGGTTTAGCAGCAAATCCCATGGCGACCGCTCGTGCGACTCGAAGCACTGTGTATTCACCCTCGTTTAGTGGAGCTACGCGGCGCTTCCGTGACGTATAATCCCTGGACAAGCGAAATTATGTTTCTACGATATCAGACACTGTGTGTGACATCAGTTGATCATCATGAAAAATGGCTAAGGCGGGAAAAGCATGGTGACTGCAGACTTGGGACACCGGGAGTAGTGGCGAGGCAAGGCTTTTACTGTAACTTCAGAAAACTCCTACGAAAGAGAAGGGATTGTTGCCAAATTAAGAATACCGTGAGAACTAAACAAAATGATGTACTGAAGGCGACGAACGCCTGAGGATAAGTAACGGCACTGCGTTCATCAGACGATGAAGCTTGGAGCTTAGTGTTCGTGTGACAAAAAAAGTACTACAAACTTCCGCCATTCGAGCACAAACAACTTCGAAAATTAAGCACGCCATACAATGTAACCATGACGGGACAAGCGCAGTCCTGCCCGTGTTTCATTGTGCGGTGTGTTTTTTTCTGTGAAGCTGTTCTCAATAATGAAAGGACGCACCAGGCTAGCTCAACAAGATGTCATAGACATGCCGAACAAGTTTTGCGATATCTGAATCAAAAATGGCCTCCTGTTCATCAGGGTTTCGTGCTTTCAGCAATTTGATGAATGGGTGCAGTGTTAAAGAGCTTCACCAACGAGCGCACAATATAATTCAGTGGAAAACAAGTCTGCCGTATGTTATCGCACCCTATAGTGCGGCGATGCGTATACGCTAAACTTTTCCTTCGTGGATTTTGCGTGAGTGCAGCCAATCCGTTTACTTCCACTAACGATCGTAGTAGTTATCGCACTTTTTTTTGTTGTAGTACAGTACGGTCTAATGTAAGAATGAGCACCGAGTAAGCATATAACCGACGATTGCTCATTCGAGTTTGACGATAAACTTTTAAAGGTTTTCAGCTCGAATGGATGCATGACCTACGCATTTTCAAATGTTTACAGACTACTCTAAGCGTACCAGAGCTCAGTGCACGCCGGGTGATGGTTGCTATTGTTTAGTAACAGTATGGGAACTTTGGTAAATGAAGAGACGGCTGTCACGATATTGTAGCTAAAAAAAAAAAAAAAACAACAAAAAGCATTAAACGAGATAACAATATAAATAAAAAATTAAAATACTCAAAAGCGTTCACAATCGCTTAGAGTAAAAGAAGCACATCACACACACTCTATAAACATACTGAGAACTTGACATGAAATTGCAGTATACAAATCATGCGTAATGCAGGGTCAGCGCATGACACGTGACGAGCACGAGTATCGTCTGCTATTGCTGAAGTAGTTGACTTCGCAGTAAAGCGCATAAAATGTCACTAACGCGGTAAAGTAATCATGACGCTCAATTGAGATGGCGTTCGCATTCTATCCCGAGGGCACTAATGCCGCGTGGGGTGCAGATAAATCTCATCCTCACCCTTCAGAGAGTATTCAGAGTATCATGTGTGTCGCGGAATCGCTCGAACCTGCAGCAGCCATCTCATGATGACGCACGCACACAGAAGTCTGACAACGTTTGACAAAGGCTACACGAATGAGTTCATATTCAATGCAGGATTAAGAATGAATTTGAAGCTAGCACGCTAATTTGGTGTTCCTGTTTGCAGTGGAGCGTGCTGCATTTCGCCTCGCCAACGGCTCGTTTTATGATACCCGAGTGCACCCGAATCCACGCTGCGGTGTCTTGACGATAGTTTTCCGCCCGCCCATTGACGTAATTGTTCCGCCGCATTATACACGCCCCTAATGTGCTCGTATCAGCCACGAAGCACATCACGAATGGGCAGATGTTCTAACAACTAACCAAGCTACGTGCGGGGAAACAAAATTTAAAGCAACTGAGCCGCAGAAACTGGGGCGGGACTTTGTATCTCCGGGATCTTCTCAGTCATACTGCGGACAAACGAACAAAGAAACAATAAATAAATAAATAAATAAATAAATAAATAAATAAATAAATAAATAAATAAATAAATAAATAAATAAATAAATAAATAAAAGAATGTTTACAGAATATGGCGCCTGCATATGTAAGCAAAAGTACACGGTCTCCTTGAATCCGTCAGTCAAGTTGGCAGTGGTAATGAGTACCCTCCCTTCGAATTATTGCACGGGAATCGCGGAACTGTCGTCGCACGTAGGCAAG
This sequence comes from Dermacentor silvarum, assembly GCF_013339745.2. Classification (NCBI taxonomy): domain Eukaryota; kingdom Metazoa; phylum Arthropoda; class Arachnida; order Ixodida; family Ixodidae; genus Dermacentor; species Dermacentor silvarum. The sequence continues at coordinate 212,141,058 of NC_051154.1, forward strand.
GTAAGTAGCTGCCACTACTGGAACCTCTGATCAGATGGAATATTCAGGTAGGAAACAAGATCCCCAAAAAATAAAAAAAAGAGACATTTCCTTGGTTATGCAAGAAGGCCGAGCGGAGGCGCGCTGTGCGCTTCTTTTAGTGCGTCGTCCTATAAAGACACTGTAACCGTTACGCTGACTTCGCCGTTAACCCGGGAGCAGCAGCGTTATGCATGCATGTACCCCGACCCCTATAAGCGAAGCGCGCGTCCTTTTTACGACGTCCACTGGAAGGAAACGTTGTTTGGGTATATATTTGACTTCGAAATGGGAGGTCACGTTGACCAATCGTGCTTTCGCGCGCAGCGCTGTAAAGCGCCTTGGGCGAGGGTAAACGCGGAATTTTAAGAAGCGTAGCCTGCGAGACATCGCCGACCTTGTTTCGCTCTTGTGGCGCGGGGTGAAATTATGCGCAGCTTTCGTTTCCTGCCGCTGGTGCGCGTGCCGCGGAATGCCGCGTGGGTGAGTCGCGGATGCGTTGGAGTCCCCCAGCGGCCCAGCAATCGCGGTTTGTAGGCACAAAATGGGAGGAGAACACGGCGTTGGAGTTGCTTATGGAGCGCACTGCAGAAGCGCGAGCTGTGTCTTGCTGCGGCCGCGCAGTTTGGGATGCTGCGAATAACTCTGTACACGGCGCGTTTCGAGCCTTAGTTCTACTGGGGAACAAAAATGAAAGAAAAGGTTGATTGTGCATTAACTTCGCACAACTAATTTTGTTTTTATTTTTTCTCTCTCAATTGCATTTTCCCGTTCTCTCACGCAGCGTAGAAAACCGGCTCATTACTTTCCAACCTTGCTCTATCTCTTTCTCTAGATACGCCTGAGGTTCTGTGTTATATATCTGTCAGTTAAAAAAAAGAAAAGAAAAAGAACACTCACGTCGTTTGGTATGTGTCAAGCCACTGAGTACAGGTGCAGAATGTACACAGATACCATCGCTCATCACTAACACACAGTATAATATACGCACGTTTACAGACCTGCAATTTTGTGCTATGAAATTATATACTTGTATGCGTTTGATTCAAATAATAATAATAATAATAATAATAATAATAATAATAATAATAATAATAATAATAATAATAATAATAATAATAATAATAATAATAATAATAATAATAATAATAATAATAATAAAATCAAGAGGACATTCGCCTCACAAGAATGGAAGAATTATTACAATTCCCTCTGGAATTTGGCAGAGCTTTGCGTGTCCGCCATTCGTTTGTTCGTGCGTAAATTCTGAGCTCCTCTATTACTGCTGGCGCCGTCATTGACACTTTGCAGATGTGGTAAGCACTCTCCGGCTGGGGCATAGCGGTGTTTCCGTGGTTTCTTGCTAAGCTGTAATGATGTCCTCCAAGGTGTCGCCGAGGAGTCAACGGACGAAATGGGCCACGTGTTGTACTAACCCCATTTGCGCAAATTGCCGTGTGCCACTTGCGCACACATTTTCTTTTTCTCGAGTCTATACAGGCAGCGTACAAAACGCGTGATCAGAACAATTGTCACTGTTTTTTTTTTTTCATGTATAGTTTTTTTTTTTGGCACAGTTAGGTTTTCTGTCTCTGACGTCGGCATTTCTTCTGTCATTGGTACTTCGTAGCCACCCCTCTTTTGCTACTAAATAGATGCCAATTTTGGCGCAGAAGTACTCTACTGAATGGCTCACGCACCAGAATGAAGTTTGTGTGTGTGCGCACGCGTTCGTGTGTGTGTGCGTGTGTGTGTGAGTGCGTGCGTGCGTGTGTTTGCGTGTGCGCATTCCGTTGTTGCCACACTGCCCCACATAACAATATAGGGATAATACATGAAACTTTCTTCTTTTATATAAAGGATGAGGAACTGTAGCGTTGACATCGCGTATTGTTTGTGAACCCTCAGGGAAACCGAAGACGACCATTTCATCTTCAGGAGTGGGTCATTTGTTGATGTGTAGTCCACAGCGTCATTGTGACACTTGAGCTGAAACCACGATACAGTAGAGTGTCCCTGCATTTTCTGTATATTATTCGCGCGCCAGGATACCTTGCACCTGTTACCTTTTCTGTCTTTCAAGCTAGCGTGCACGGTAGGTCATTGAAAACAGCTGCGGATTCAAGTAACTGCGAATGATAGTGAACGTTTCTTTTAGTAATTTGTCATAGCGTTGGAAACGTAATCACAGAAGCTGTTACGATATTGTGTCATGATACGAGCTGAAGCTCTCGGAGCGCAAGCGACACGAAAATATCGCTCCTTGGGAATTTCCTCTGCTAGCCACAAAGGAGCGGAATACATTAAAATTGCTGTGACACACGCCGTAAAGATGCAGTGCAGACAGCGCTCTTCAGTGTGTTAATAGTCTGGTTGACAAGGTAGCATTTTGATTTTACGCGATATTGAAGAAGTGATGCAGAAAGGCGTGGCAGTGCAAGGAACACGTGCGCCGGCCAGTGCTATTGTTCAAATGTTTTTTTTTTTTTTTTTGTAATTCAAAACTGGTAATCCAACCGCTCCATCAGCCGCTTTAAATAACGAACAGACGATTTCGCGAAGTAAACTGCGACATGATTCACGCACATACCACCACAAGAAGCTTGTATTGGGTGTTTGAACGCCGCTCACCTGTGGGACGTTGCAGTAGTGAGAAAAACCTGCCGCACTCGAGTGTCCGTGCGTTATGTATTTCTGCCTGGAGGCCTTTAGTGTCAGCAGATTAGCATAACGCATGGTCACTGTAAGCATACGCAGTGATGGGCACTTTCGTCTATGCTTAGTCTTCGCTGTACAGAAAGGTAATTAAAATGTGAATGACGATGTCAAAAAAACTTAATTCTTTGCTTTTTTTTCTTTGTTCAGCGACTAAATAGTCAGAAGCACCGTACTGAAAAAGGTTACAAATTAAGGAAAAGAAAAAGAACTGCTCTTGACAAGTGCCAAATTGGCTACCTTATCAAAAGCACTCGGCTGGCCTGACGAATTTTATCTCAAGAACGAAATGTATACAAATCGACTTAAGACATCCATAACGCACAAACCATTATAAAATTCAGACTCCGGCTCGAACGCTAGTACGAAACAGAAAAGAGCTGCTGTGCAGTACCCTGAATATGAGAAAGCTCAAGTCACTTACGTTCCGCACGCGTTTCTAGTACGGAAATAACTTGGTGTTTTGATAGGACGAGCTACATGTAATCTAATCCTGTTGTGCTTGATATCTGATCCAGTATAGATAACATATCTATGCACTATGCCCAACCCAACAAATTAATCGCAGTCTGTGCGTAGCGCTATCGGCATCGAAGACGCCCTGTCGGCGCCGTGGCTCTACGCGCAGACGAACTGCTCCGGGAGGTGCAGGGTAGCCGCCCAGTTTTCCGCACTGCTTAGTGGCGAAACCTGCTAACAGGATTCAGCGCTTCTTTTCACAACAAAACAGCTTCCAAGTCGCTTTGTGAATCAAGCATAACAGGTTCGTCGTCCTTCACATTTATAATCTGTATCAGGTAAAGTGCTTTATATGCCTGGTTCAATGGTGTGCGGTGCACTGCGCAATAAGGTTTTAAGTCAACCTATAGCAGTAGTCGGGCAAGCGATAGGTGTTCGGAAATTTGGCATTAACAGTAGGAATGCAGAGATTCCGGCGTCAAGCACGTCAACGCCGAAATCTTGTAGAACAGTGAAGTATGTGTTCAGGAAGCTTCATAGTTTTTTAGCATGGCGAGCATTGTTGTCCGGACCACAGGAGATCTGCTTCTGTTACATCGTTGCGCCACCATACTATTCAGAGGAGAAGTTTCTTGCCCGATACAACACGGCCTGATCTTCAACACTGCCTGATCTTGTAAGTTCTATAGCCCTTTAGTGCACTTATTATTGATCTATTTACTGAATAGCTATCAGGATTTCAACTTTGCTGAACACTCATCGCAGCGCTTCTGCAAAAGACTGAGTATCAAAGTTTCGCAAAACGCTATCGAAAGCAAAGTACCACTGAGCAGCGCGCATCGATGTCGAAATAAAGCTCGATGCTTCCCTCTGCGTGTAGCAGATATGCCTCCTCCGAACAATCGCTATCTGGCACATCCACTATGTATATGGAATCGAACGACCGCGGGTGAAAAGTGCAGTCAGGCAAGTACACTTCTGCCTCATTCTCATGTCCATCCGGCACACCGTTCGCGTCGCCAAGGGCACAACCCGATGCGAACGACAATGCCGGGTGGGCAGCACTTGGCCGAAACGTCCCGAGCGATAGGCCCCGGTGGCGGCGCGCAGCAGTCCGTCAGCGGTTAAACAACGCGCACGGGGGGAGCGCCGACGGCACAGGCGGGCTCGAGGTCAGGCCGACGAGCCCGAGCCCAGGCAACGTCGGCGTCGGCGGAGGAAGCACAAGTCCACGGCAGTCGACCGTCGTCGGATGCTCACCATGTTTGCGCGCCGAGCGTGCTCGTCCCAAGCGCAGGTTGGGGGGGGCGTCGTCGGTCCGGACTAGTCTAGGCGCATCCCGGCTGCACAGTGACCCAGAAAATATCGCAACTTTTACCGCCGGGGCGGCTTATATACGGGGACCCATTTCTTCTCGCCCCGTGCTCCTCGTCATTGGCTCCCGAGCACAACTCGTTGCCCCCTCGGCAGAAGATGCTTTCTCCTCGCACGCTCTCGCTCACCGTGCCGCGCGCTTTTTTACTGCGCGCGCGCCTTTGTCTCTGCCGCCGCATTAGTCACGCGCAGGGCCGGCCAGGCGCCGGCACGGTCCCGGCCCAGCAGCCAAGATCGTGGGTCCCGCTCCTGTTGTGCGCCCATTACTATCTTCCGGCCGCCGGGCACCTTCCTCCGGCCGAGCCACTTTCCCCTCCTCGGTCGTCCTCGTATCTTGACGGAGTGCCGCACGCCGACTTGACGCTTCTGATGGTTCGCTCCAGTTTTCCGGCGCGGCTAGAATGGTCAGCGTCCCACGCGGACGGCCGCGCCTGCTTCGGCGACCGACCTTTCGCCTCGGACTGCCGCTCGCCTTCCTGACGCCGCGCATAGAGCCCGGGCTTCTCACTGCGCTTGTGTTGTCGATATGCTTGAGGCATCCGGACTGTTTCCGCGTGTGAATAGCTAAGGCTGCGTTCCTAAGTTGGAGCTTTGGTCAGCCTCTGGCTGTTAGCTTCTTTCACATTGTTGTACCGAATGTCGACTTTACGCATTTAGGTATACATAACACTGGCCTGGAACTGAACTGGACTTCCGAATTTCTTCTTTGAAGTGGGAAGCCCCGACAAAAGTATAGCCCTCCTGTCTTACGGTGCAACGGTATCGACTACAGGCCGCTTGTGGGAACATTCCTATCAAGAGAGGTTGCGCAAACTTCCATGTGATGGTAGTTCTGTGCATGCTGAAAAATACCAGTGATCTGAATTAATATGACGTCCTCCGACCACGGCCGTTACCTTACGGAAACCTTGCTGATTATTAAAGGCATGGTAAATGTAATTTTGTATACCTAGTTCTAAAGAAAGGACAGTCATTCAAGGGCAACATGAGCCGGGCAAATCTCCCCTAAGATTCAGTGACATTCAGGGGTTATGTTTTCTTTCAATGACATGACACCAGCAACAATGCCTTCATGGTGGTGCAGGCTTTTCAAATGAATAAAAAAAAAAGGGAAGCACAGAGAAATAAAGACAAAATAAACACAGGTCGCAGAAGTTTTATTAGTTCTGACACTGTATATATGTAGCAGTTGAAACATGAAGTTCAATTCATGCTGCAGGCGTCACCGACAAAACATTGTGCATGTATCCTGAAGGGGTTTGGTTTGCGCTTTCCTGTTACTTCGTATGGTTGGTGGTGTTATTTGAAAACTAAGCAAGCCTATACGGTTAGCACTGTAGAATGAAGTTTGGCTAAAGCCACAGTTATGATGGATATGCAGGGTATCCCAGCTATCACGCAGCACTATTTAAAAAAAGAGGAACGGCGTTACGCGAAGCAAACGTAGTGCACATTGTTTCCAGTACAGTGGAGTGGCCGCCAGTAATTTTTTCGTTAAGAAGGTCTAATTAGGTAATTGTAATTAATTATCTAACTCGAGAAGTACTGTCCTAATTATCAAGGTGTCAATGAGAATGTTGTAGAGCAACATGAGAAACACTCGATACAGCTTTCTGTTGCTCAATACTGCTACATAAATGTGTTTTTCCGTGTGTGAAAGAAGCCCGCGAATACACGCATGAATTGCCGCGCGACTGGCCGCTCGAGGCTCTTTGCGTGTATTCGCTGGCTTCTTTCACGCTCGGAAAAACACTTTTATGTAGCACGTATTGAGCAACGCAAAGCTGTATCGGGAGTTTTTCATGTTGCTCTACAACTTTCTCATTGACACTTTGATAATTAGGAGAGTGCTTCTCGAGTTAGATAAATTAATTACAATTACCTAATTAAATCTCATTAACGAAAAAAATTACTGGCCGCTACAGCACTGTAGTGGAAACAATACGCACTAGGTTTGCTTCGCGCAACGCCGTTCCTCGTTTTTTTTTAATCGTGCTGCGTGATAGCTGGGACACCCTGTATATGTTTAGCACACTGATCGTCATAATTTCTTCTCTATTTCGGTAGCACATTGCTCACGCATTTGCTTAATTTACTGACCGCTGAATGGGGATATTGGAGTGTGGCCAATTGCAATTGCCAATTGTAATTGAAGCCCCGCTTCTCAGACTACATGGCAGGTACCCTTGCCATAAGCTTCAATACAATATTTTCGATGAGCTACTTGGCATCAATGTGTAGACGTGTTCCCCGTGTATCGAATGGTCTCAGCCGCGAGTCGCAGCAAAACGTATAAACGAGTCCCTGAATATAGCAATGGCCGTCGACAAATAAACCTGACCAAACGCGTCAGCACAAGTAAGCAGGAGGTGCTGTATTATACATGTATGGAGTCGGCACACTAGTGAACTTGTTCGTAAAAGAAAAGCCGAAGTGAACACCGGAAAAGGTTCTTATTGTAATGTTTATTATAGTTGTGATGACAGTAGGAGTAACTAGTAGACATCGAATGGATCAATCCGCGAGCTCATCAATAATTCAGGCGCACCTGTTGCCGCTTGAAATGCATTAAGTGTAAATTGACATCCGTGCGCTTCATTTATAGCGATGACGCTTTCGGACAGTGAGCTGAGCGAAAATGCTTTTATTTTAAATCAAAGCGTATGGGAAAATTACTGTTTACACGAATGAAAAAAAATTCAACTTTGTCATTCGTCTTCTTCCCTATTCCACAATGGAAGCAGCATTCGTAGTGACATAAGATGAATTTCGTTACTTTTGCTTTCGCAGCAAGGCGAGACTGTTCCGTTCCAGATACGTGCCATGTAGTTTTTTTTTATATGTGAGAGTGTTCTCTGTAACCCATGTTTTCATTCATACAACAGCAAAAATAAAGCCGTCTCAACATCCTGATGCAGTCTCACTTGTCTTCAAAAACAAGAACAAATAAGTTTTGTTGCGCCCCAAGCGAAACAGAAAAAACATGGGCATCGTAAGTTTCACTATGCTGACACTGACAGCTCCTGGCGGCAGCGACCGCATTCCGATGGAGGTGGAGAATGCAAATATGCTCGTTTACCTACATATGCCCACGTTAGTTATCTCCTATTCCTCTGTTACGGCGCCTCTCGTCAAAAAACTACAGCATCAAACCGTAAAACCCGGTCGATTATTACACTGACGACTCGAGTTTATAATACTATTTCGTGCCAGAAAAACATGACCTCCCGGAAGAGATGCGCTGTGACGAACTACGCAGTCGACGTGATGTCAAGCAAAGCCACTGTGAAAAATGCCACTGACATTGCGTCTGTTAATAAAAACGCTGTGCTGGATAGTTTCGTACCTGACTTCCTTTTCCCACGGTAGCATTTTCTCGGAAGCAAACGCATCTTTTCGCAGCCCCTCTCCCCATATTTGTGCCGTTTTTGCAAGCGCAATCTGTGTTATTCAAACAAGCATTGCGTTACCGCCGTTCACTTAAGCCCGCACGTAAGGAAAAGTGCTCGCCACGCACCTTACCTTTCGGCGCTCACGCTTCTCGCGTTCGCCTTTTACCGCGTTTCGGTCGACGACAGGCCTCCGCTGCCAGCCCTTTCCCAACCAGGCGTGGAGGCGATTCAAACAAGAAGGACGAAAAGGGGCATGGCGAAACTGTCGGGACGCTGGTATCAGCGAGCACTTTGTACGGTCGTGTCTCCTTTGCATAATGGCAGGAACGTGGACACCCACGAAAGACAAGAACTGCAACGGAAGCGAATGACAAAGAAGGAAAACCAGGAGGAAGTGGCTCATCCAACAGGCGCGTCTACTAGGTTGGACTGCGCTTCGTAATTCGAGACGATTGCCCATGCCCTATGGGGACTGCGGAATCGATATAGGGATTGCCTCGACACTTGCACTGCAACAGTCATATCTGCCAGTAGTGATGCTTTGAGTCGACTCGGGAGATCTAACAGCGACTACGATAAACTTCATTTTCTTTTTTTTTTTGGTGGCTTTCAATAAGGCATTCTGTCCTATCGATGTCGCTCCTGCTACCGGGTGCGCTCTAATATGTCAGGCCTAATTTTAATACCAGGTGCCGTTAATGGGAGCGTCAGGCTTAAGAGGAAGCTTTAGCGCTGGGGCTCCTATCTAAATACATGTAAAAGAAGAATTCCCTTTTCTCGGCAACCACTGCACCAAATTTGACGAGGTTTGTTGCATTTAAAAGAAAGCTTAAGATCTAGTGACTATTGGCTTCGAATTTTTGATTTAGGTCGTCAATTGTTTATTAAAAATTGGCAAAAATCGCGAATTTTTAGAAAACGAAACTATCAAGCTTACGACTCTGTAACACAGCAATGAAATACAATATCACATTTCTGTGAATTGTGTCAAATAGTACATCTAAAGCTGACAAAATTGATATATTACACACGAATCTAAAGAAAAATGTAACATGGAAATACACTTTTTGCAGAACCCTTATACACAAGGTAAAAAATTCACGTAAGATATAAATAGACTTATCACATTTGTCCGCTTTGAATGATCTAATGAATGCCGTTTACAGAACCGCGATATCTGTTTTCGATGCAGAGCTATTAATTTGTGAACTTCGTGCTTCTTTTTTCGAACTTTCAAATTTTTGAAAACTTAAAAACAAATTCAGGCCACAAATCGAAATTCCGCTTCCAACAGTCACTAGAATTTATCTTTCTCTCTCAAATGCAACAAATTTTATTAAAATTGGTCCAGGGATTATCTAGGCCGCGTCGCAGTTGGGCCCGAGCTAAAGCTTCCTCTTAGATGCGTTTTCAATGATGGCTCTTCTTGGAATGAGGAGGTGCAAAAAAATAAACGCCGCACGAAATAAAAGAGAGAGAGCAAGCGAGAGAGGAAAGGTAGGGAGGTTAACCAGAAGTTAGTTTCCGGTTTGCTACCCTACACTGGGGTGGGGGATAAAGAGGTTGGAGAGAGTGCAAAGAGAGAGAGAGAGAGAGCGAAAAAAAAACAGAAAAAAAAACACAGGCATTGGTAACAAAGGAGGCGTTCCAGTCACAGACGTTCACACAGGCCAGTGGACTTCAAGAACCGCAGGAGCGCTTGCACGGCCTTCTGATGCGATGTTGAGTCGCGTCGATGTTGCAGAATTGTTTCTTCCGATAACGGCTGGTCATCCAACTGGTTCAGCACGACGGAGAGCGATTGTTTCTGCACACTGTATTGTGGGCACTGACAAAGAACATGACGAATCGTTTCCGCGTCTCCACAATTGTCACATGCTGCACTGTCGGCCATCCCTATGCGGAACGCGTAGGCATTGGTGAATGCGACGCCCAACCATAGCCTACACAGAAGGGTCGCCTCTCTTCGGGGAAGTCTTGTTGGAAGTCGAAGGCTTAAGGTTGGATCCAAGGTGTATAATCGGGCGTGCATAAAATGTGGTTTATTCCAGTCTGATGAAGTGCATTGGCGTGCAAGCAGGCGGAGCATCCTTGCAGCATCTGTCCTAGACAGCGGGATCGATAGGCGGTTGTCTTGTTCATGAGCTGAACGAGCAGCTTGATCGGCACGTTCATTGCCAATAATTCCACAGTGACTTGGCAGCCACTGAAAGATTATTTCGTGTCCTTTTTCAGTCAGGTGGTGTATGGCCTCTGTGATTTCGAAAACCAGTTGTTCCTGTGGACCGCGCCGTAAGGCTGACAGTAAACTCTGCAGTGCCGTCTTCGAGTCGCAGAAAACGGACCATTTGTGTGCTGGTTCATCATTAATAAAATGTAGTGCGACTCGAAGCACACTGCCAGTTCTGCTGCCGTCGACGTTGTCAAGTGAGATGTTTTCATCTTGATAGTGGTGGCTTTTTCTGGAATAACGACAGCGGCGGTAGAGCTGTTCTGCAAGACGGAACCGTCGGTGTATATGTGGGTGTAATTCCGGTACTTTTCATATAATAGGAGTAAGGTAAGCTGTTTAAGAGCCGGCGATGACATATCTGCTTTTTTCCGGACGCCAGGTACTGTCAGGATGATCGTTGGCTGAATGAGGCACCAAGGAGGAGTGGAAGGTCTCGCGGCAGGTGGGAAGCAAGATGGTATAGCCTCACGATGTGCGGATACCATTCGGCAGAACGAGGCGTGTGGTCTCTCCGCAGGTAGAGAGGCTAGATGGTGGCAAGGAGTCCGTTCAAAGGTGCCTTACGTGCATTCTCATTGCTTCAACTGCGATGTGGGTCTTTATGAGGTGCTCTCTGGCGATTGCAATAGTTGCCGCCGTTGACGCACTTCGAGGAAGACCTAGACAAATCCGGAGCCCCTGGGCCTGCACACCTTGTATAGTACGTAGGCTTGTTGTACTTGCGTTAGTCAATGCTGGCAAGCTGTACCGCAAGAAGCCGAGAAAAAGTACTCTGGGGAATGTCGACAAGCGCTATGCTTCGATTATATAGAGTACGAAATCAAAAATTCTGCAGTGTGTAATGGGCAGCATTGTGGTAACCTAAAAGTCTTGTTCATCGTTGTAGATTGAAACAATTCATTTCAAGGTCTTGTGAAATGATTGGGCAAATGAAAGATGACGGCGGTGGTGCGTGCGACTTTGAAGTCGTATTGCTTGCGCCTGTAGAACTGTACGTACTTTAGAGTCATTGCAGAAAGCGACCAACGAAATTGAAGTTGACCACAGATGCGGGTACAATCATCGTTGGCGAGTCAAAATATACCGCCGAACTACAGCTTCTGAAAAAGAAAATACATACTGCATCGCAGCGCAGCAAATGAGCGCTAACAGAGACGAGATGAAGGGGGGCAAAAAGGACAAGACGAAAAAGTGTGTGTGTGTGTACCGGGGGGAGGGGGGGAGGACAACGGCACAAAATCAAATGTGGCCAAGCATTGCCAAAATGAAGAAGCGAGAAGGACAAGCGTAGGATCGAGCATAGGATGATGGGACTAACGGGTACGCCAACCATGCTAAACGAAGAGCTGGGGCCCTATAACGTAAAACTATTCCAATCTCCTGACGTCAAATTTGCTTAACTGCCGACGCAAGCATCGGGCGGTAAGCCACATCGTTGTTTGCAAAGCCTAGTCAAACGCGCTTCTCGTTTATAGGATGCCACTTTTTCTTGCTTTCGAAGGGAATGTCATTGCCTACATTGAGCTGTCTCTCTTATCTAATTGGCTGACAATAGGACGACGAGCACGCTCAAGTGGAGAGAGTTTCGGTGTGGCCGAACCAGCACAGTGAAAGTAGATAACCGGATGAGGAGCCGGCGTCTGCGATTGGTTGCGGTGGCTGGTTGCGGCGCCTGCGACCCTTAGCTTGCGGTGGCTAGTCGAAGATCGTGGCGGCGTGCAACGGCAGGTTAAAAATGTGGCTATAACGGATCCTCAGCAAATAAGAGTTGGCAGAGCGATGTCGAATACGTGCCGAAAGGTCTCGATAGCGTTATACTGCCACGAAATTATTTGTTTTTTATTACACGTAAATTAATCCACGCTCCCCGGTGGCTCCGAGTTGCCAGTGTCGCAGCGATCGGTGGGCAGCCGTCCTTTATTCTTTTCGGAACGGGGCAGTCTGCGGTTATTCAGAGAAAAAAAAAATTCAGTTTTGTTCGGCATATTAATGCGTCTTTAACGCGTACGCGTCACTTTGACGCGGTGAGTTTTCGTGGTTATGTGACGTCGCGTGACAGACAGGCCAAGTGGGCGCATCCCGAAAACGTTTGACCAATAGCAGTAGGTCAAACGACGCCGTTTTCACTAATGGCGAACAAGGCGTCGAATCAGAAATTATTTTCTTCATTCGTGTGTTTTAATCATGCATAATCAGCGTGCACATATCATACCGGTTTTCGCAGTTTTCTTGACGTCGCGTGAAAGGCGCAGTGGGGCCGGGGGGGGGGGGGGGGGGGGTGGCCCGAAAATTTTTTGACCAATCGTGGAGGGCTGACTGCAGAATTGGAATAGATCTAAACAGTTTGGAATAGCTTTACGTTATAGCGTCCCTGCACAATCCTGCATATTAATGCAGTATTCGTGCTTTTCCACTCCGATGGCAGGTATACATATCACCCGGGTGGGGCTCATGCCTCTACTGCAGTAGAAATGGCTCAAGTCTTTGCACTCGACAGCAAGCGCAGACTATAGAAGGAAGTGCTTTTAGTGTCACATGCAGCCCGGTGGTCGATATCCACATTGAAGTGAAACAGGCTCGGGATTATACGCCAATTGCCAGCGAAAGCCCACAGGGTTCATATGTTCATTCTTCACGTGTTCCATTTAATACTAGCGTTTAGCGGCCGTGCGGGGCGTTAATAGTTAACGCAAGTTCTTAACACTGACCACAACTGTAAGAAAAGGGACCTTGTCCATATGTGTCTGAATAATAATTCACTGCTGCCGTTCTTAAATCCGTTCTTTCTTTTCTTTTTTCTAAACAGAATTTCTTCGTCGAATGGGCCTCTGTCAAAAGTATCGAGTGCGTTGAATAATTGAGTCATGGGCTTTGCGACGACAGGTCGCTGTTGAAGCTTGCACACCGACTGTCCCTGACATTTTGGCGTGCCTTCCTCGAGTCAAGAAACGTGCATTACGCTATTCCGTACCATTTCCCGAGTGACATAAATAAGAGTACCATAGCATGCGCTGTCGTCATCTTCAGGCGACATTGAAAATGGCCTGTCGCATAATTAATACAACGCATTAACACCAATAATTACTTGCCACGGATAGACAAATTTGATTGCAGATTTTGGTAACCAGTACTTTGAAGCGAAGCTTTCCTTGCATACCCTGCCGAGTTGAGCGCGTGGCTGCTGCTGTGTCGGTCGATATCTCGGCCGATATACATATAAAATTCCTGCATGAATCCTGAATATATAATGTGGGTTCAAAGGTATATCTAAAGCACAATGATCTTTATATGGAATAGCGCATTACATTCCATGGATTAACTGACTTACTTCATTTTCTTTTATGTAGCCACTCGGTGTGTTCCACTGAGTATGTGCCTACTCTATGTGCCACTGTGGCGCAGGAGGTACACAATCCGTGAACGTAGTAAATGTAGCAAGAAGATGTGCCGTACTTCTCTGTGCATGCATGCACGTGCACCTGTAATCGCCATCCTTCCCTCGGCAAGCATCACGCAGCGCTTTCTTCCTCGCCACATCGCTGCGCGAGAAGTCTCACACTGAGAATCCGCCTGATTTGGCATTTGCATTTTGGAACAGCTTATGAGCGGTGTAGTGCATAAACACGAAAAAAAAAAAAGTCGCGTGGGAATAAAGTTGTGACCTACGTGGTGCATAAGCATAAATATTGCATGAACGTCGCATATTGTGAAATTTTGCACAATTGTACGCATTGCATGCCGGTAGTTGTGCAGCATTTGATTCACCGCTTCGCTAAAGCTTCGCTTCACATAAATTTTCGCATGTGCGCTGGATTTGCACAAGATTTTGTTCGTAATTACATGCACTGCACCTTAAATAAACATATGGCACTGTTTGTTTTTTGTTTTTGGATTTTTTCGGTGAGAAGCATAATTCCCTAAAATTATTGCTGTTACTTGCTTTATAGGTGATCTTGCTGCCAAGAACGTGACTGGCTATGGTTTGCGTGTCTCAAGCCAGAAATGAGATTGCTTCCGGCGCAGCTATACGAAAGTGCTGTCGTATGACGAAAGAAAAAAAAAAAGGGGGGGGGGGGTACGTTATTTGCCGTATGATCACTTCTCGCACTTGGTTATATGCCTTTTATTTCCACACTCGTTTATTTAGTTGTTTACATACGATTATCGGGACTCTACTCATAAGATACAGGCCTACGAGGAGATAAGCGAAGGGAAAGGAACACTCGAGATATTGGCCACCGGAATTGCCGAACACCTATTGCGGGACGCAAAGGAGGTCTAATAAGAACTCAACGAAAACGGCAGAAGGAGGGGAAGAAAAGAAAGTATAACCCGTGCACCGTGAAGATTGCAGAAAAGCGAATACAAGAAAGAAGTCGCCATGCGGAACATTAACGCGAAGAAGGAGAAAAACAGCACGAGAAAAAGAAAATGGACGAAACATATCTGATAGTGACAGTGAACGGCGCTCACGAATCCGCAAAAGGCCTAAGTCCAAAGACATTTGAAGAAAAAGCTGGTGAAGAGTATTCAAGTTAAGGATACGTTGACCGGCTAATCCATTCACGACGACCTACTTTCACGTCTGTGTTGCTCCCGCTATTACTGGGCTTATCTAAAAGACAAAGGAACAACCGGGCAGGTTGCAAGGTTGTTAAGAAAGACGGCGCCGCTTGGGAGGTCGATGGAAGCATTTGACAAGACATTTCACGGCGCTTCGATGCTGGGACACTTCAGCGATGCCCGCGTCACTCAGTTGGCATTTGTTCCCGTCTGCCTGAAAGGGGCCGCAAACAGCCGTGACGGCGTCTGCCGCAGTTAAGGAAGCGTTCGCCGGCGGCCGCTGCTTCGTCTCCATTCACGACGGGCAGCGAAAATAAAGAAGCCGAACACCAGCTGACGTGCCCGAACGCGTTCTCGTGAGAACCCTTTGACGGAAGAGAAGCGAACGTCGCTATGCAAATTCGTTTTTCTTGATGCTTCCTACTCCTAAAACAGCGACTTCTTTTTTTCTCGCTTGAAATAAACTGGCCGTTGGAGGCAGCGGCTGCTAAAGTTGTGACCTTTGGAAGGGGGGGGGGGGGGGTACATGAGATTTCAGGGTGCATAGCATGAAAGTAAACAAAATTGTACGCATAGCCGTTAGTAATAAAGCATTTAATTAACCGTTCCACTAAAGCTTCGCTTCACAGATAGGACAGCATGTGCGTTGGATCTGCATATTTATATATATTTTTTTTCAGCAAACATTGTCTGCGGTCACATTTTCAGTTTGTGTACAGATTATGTTCATTGTTGTCTTGTAGGGTTGCACTGCTTTCTGGGTCATATTTTACGATTTAAAGCCGACTTTAATTTATGCGCAGTTAGTCCCCCGACATGTGCGCCACACGTCCTGTTGAAATGCGAAATGATGAAACTTGCCCCCTACATGAAAAAAAAAGACCAATAAATGACTTTCTAATGGTATAGTTGGATTACGTAGCCGTTGCAGCATCCCTAACAATACGCTGACAAGGCTCCTCGATCATCACTAGAAGAGTACCACTGGGTTCCAATTCCACTTTCAAGAACGGACGCTGCGAGGCATTTTCGCCTCCTGGCACAAACACTTTCATTAACCGAGTAGGATATCTCAAATGCGGAGCGCACCAGACTGCGCACGCTGTAGCTGTTGCTGCAACTCTCCGACCTCCACCTGAACTGCTCCGAAGTGAGGCATCTCTTCTGTGTTGGCTGTGGCTCGTGGTTCCCGTCATTAAAGCATACGCTACAAGAGTCACTGGAATGAACGACAGTGTTAGCGCGGCGATGCCTGCGACTACGACATTAACCACCCATTGAGTCACTGTTTTAGATCTGACCAACAGACACTATTCGTCTCTCCAGTGCAATGGGAACAGTGCGCGACCGATCACTATCCATTAGACGATACCTGAACGCCGGCATCATCGCTCGTAGGCCCACAGATCAACTTTTCCCCTTGAAAGCGACTGGTCTGTGCCAACTGGTCTGGCGTGTTTTAAGTATGCCTACCTGGTAGACATATTTCCAAAGATGTCAATGTTGACATGAAAAGAAAGTCTACTAGATATTCTCGGATCATTCTTTCAGGAGGAGCACATATGCACATAAGTAGCTGAAAAATGTTTCCCCTCAAAACTACAACTCCCCGAGCCGTCGACCTCAATGAAACTCAAACTTGCGCATGAGGTTGAGGTCAGAATTCCTGACCTCACTCACAGAAGTTCTAGCAGTTGCGAACAAATGAAATATAGATTGAGGTCGACCCTATGAATTTAGAACCTCGTGAGGGTGCCTTCCTTTAATTGTATTGCTTGGATAACACACGTATTCTGTGTACCCGCCGCTTCGCATGAACTGTATTTTGTAATTTCTTTCCGTTGTGCATCAGTATTTATGCTTACCGCATTGCAAAATTTTCTAACGTATCTTGGTATACTGAAATGCTGTTATTATCATAATGAAAAGTCCGAAACAAAGGTTTGTAGCCTACAGCGAGGACGCTGAATTTTGCCAGGGCATTTGCATGCAACTACCAGCTAAAAAGGACCAACTAAATTTCCTCATTAAAACGGATAGGCGGGCTAGTTGGTTTGGCATCATAATGAAACTTTTGCGCACACAACACGAAACCACAACGAAGAAGTACACAAGGACTGCGCTAGTCCTTGTGTACTTCTTCGTTGTGGTTTCGTGTTGTGTGCGCAAAAGTTTCATTATAAATTTCCTCACTCCAGCACCGTAGTGCATCACTCAGTTCCTGGTTGTGCACGCTGAGTTCGACGAAATTAATTTTTTTTCGGTGGGTGGCAGTCCACAAGTTTTTGCCCCTGACTCTTCATCCGACCGTAAAAGTTTAGGAGCACGGAATTCCTCGCGCGATTTCATCGCACAATGTAGAATTTGGGTAAGTAGTATAAATAGCCGTACGGGGACGTATCCAATGAGCGTTTCGACTCAAGAAAATAAAACATCATTAACCGAAATAAAAAATAAAATGAAATTTCGCTTTCTTCTATAGGATTCCGTGCCCCGAAAGGTCTTGCGGTTAAGGGTACGTGATAATTATTTAGCAGGTACGCTAAATAATCTACCATAGAGAAAGGTTAAACATAGGGGCAGATCTTAAAGGATGAGATGATTGTACCAACAAATAAACAAAGATGAGACCTAGAGAAACAAAGCAGAGACAATATTTACAAAGCGAACTTAGTGGACAGTTCGCCGTTTTCGTAAGGTTGGGGGCTTTTTTATAACGAAGATTTCTTCTTCCCGCCACTTTGCGGGTGCTGGCGGCTGTCTTGCCGAGTATATAGGGCCCCTGGTTATCATGTGTCACTGGGCATGCGATCATTCTAGGCCCATCCCCCAGAATGGGTAGGTAGGTTCCGCTATAGTAGATGCCCGTACAAACACGTTGAACAAGAAGCCAGAAGTGAAGAAGTCGGCAGTAGAAACAGCTCAGTAGGGTTTTTCAGACAGACAGGGCGAAAGAAGTGAACAAAATGGGACCAGAGCGTGCATTGAGCGAGGAGCGCTGAGCTACACAGAAGTGAAGAAGGATATGTGAAGCGAAGACACTTCAGTAAACATAAAAGAAAGCTTCGCTCATCACCGATTAACACATATGCGTGGGCACCGTTGAATATTTTTTTTTGCGTGGTTTGATTTATCTTTAAAAGGGCCTACAATGCCTGTAGCTAAGTATTGAGTCATTGGTTAACCGGCTTTATCGATATAGCAGCACGTACGTATAGGGGTTGTATGAGAGATGCCGTAACGGAGCGCAATGGTTTAATTTTGACCATCTGCGGTTCCTTGAACGCGCACGTACCACAGCTTGAGTAAACGAACGTTTTTCGCATCCCGTCTCCATCGCAATGTGGCTGACTCGGCATGGAATCGATCCCGTGACTTCGCGCTAAGCAGTATATATAGAACTATATATGTATAGTCACTGAGCCATATAGCGGTGAGTGAGCTATCGGACGGTATAATGTAACGATTCTATTTCAACGCATTTCTTTTAAGTCTTCGTAAGTGGTGCGAGCGGCGCTCCGCCCACATGATCACAGGGATCGGCCGGCAATGATCGACGGGTGATAAGAGATGAATATAATCTAAGGAAAGGAATCCTTATATTATACCGGCCTTAAATCATACACGCTCCATCTCTTCAAAAAACAGCGCAACGCCCAGGGCCGGTATTTTGTAGCGATGCGTTATGCTTTATTCTACACTACTCTTATCACCTACCGCTCACGGCAGGCTGATCCCGTTGATAGCGTGAGCGGACCGTCGCTCTGACCACTGACGAAGCGCGAAAAGCGCAAAAAGGCATTAGCATCGGAAAGGCATCGCTACAAAATACCGGCCCAGGGGACGTATTCTCGGACGATCGCTTTCGGCAATATGACTTTCAGTGCGCGCTTACTCGCTGGTTGAGCAAATCCGAATGAGCTGATTGGCTGGTTGAGCGCTGCGTCACGCGAAGGTGATAGTATCGCCCAAAGTGATCGTCCGAGAATACGTCCCCTGGAAGCGAGAACAGGCGCCAACCGATAAGCCGCTGTATCGGCGCAGCGATGCTCGCGACTGGCCGGTGCCATCGAAATCCTGCCGTAATCTGATTATCGATTTTTTGTACTACATTTCGAAGCCGGCGGCTGAAATTTCGCATTTTATGATTGGATGAGGGGAGTATATGAAAGAGACGCACTAAAGTCCCCATATAAGAAAAGTACCGCCATCCTTTGATAAACGCCGCTTCTCTCTCTCCCGTATCTCCGATTGGACGACGATAGCGCGCGCTTTCCACTTCTTTATATTTTCTTTTTTTCCGCTTCAGAGCCATGTTGAAAGTCCTCTGCGCAGCCGCAGTCGCCGGCGGCGGCGGCGGCGGCGGCGGCGCGCGCCCGGCCTGAAAGCTTCAACGTGGACTTTCTAGGTGCGCCACCGTCGACTTGGCTTTCGCAAGCAAAAAGTAAAGAAAAAAGCACGCGCTTTAGGAGAGGAGGGGGCGGAGGAAAGAGTAGATAGCCGTACTTATATAGGGATGTTAAGACGCACATGAGCACCGCGACGCAGTAGCCCTTTGTTTCGTGACGGTAGATGGCCAAGCCGACGACACAAGTAGTATAGTAATAGGGAGTGCCAGCGCTGCCGGTTGCTTTCCGCGCCGCTGAATCCCACAAGAACATAGAAAACATGCAATCGAAAAAGTGGTGCATTAAGAAATAATCCCCTAGAGGGCACTTGTCAATGCATTGCAATAGGATCGATAGTTGGGCGAGTTGGTATACTGTAACGTAGCTTTGTTGCAGCGCAAAAGGGCGAAGGCGTGGACGAGATACAGCGCTCGCCCTGTGTATCTCGTCTACGTCTTCGTTCTTTTGCGCTGCCGCAAAATTATGCTGCTTGCCAAGTTCAACAGCGTCGCTGCTTACCTGTGGTGCCTTGATCGATGGCGGGACACACGGTATATTACACAGATGGTTCGGTTGCGCCAATTTCGGCTTCGTGTTCGATGCCAGTACCTCTGCTTGCTCGCGCGATGAATCGCGCTTGTCTCTAGCTGCGCGGCTTGAGTTCGTGGTCTTTGAGTAGCGCTGCATTCTTCATGGTAGGCGTTGATGTGAAGATGAGTTGCTGAAACCTCTTCCAGCCGGATAGCGCGCTTTCTTGTGCGCGGTATTCCCGTACGATGTGCTTTCGTGGATGGACGATTTTCTCTTCCCCGATGACGGCGGCAGTGACTCTTCGAGAGACAAGGCTCATCGCGCCCTTTGTCTTTGCTGACGGAAACTGAATGAGGCTCCCAATTGTGGCCATTGTGTCTATAAGCGTGCCTGCCGTAACTCACGTGCTGTGCTGTCTTTAAAATGATTATTATTTCCTGCTATAGTACGTACGGTCTACTGCGCTCTTCATGAGCCTTACTTTATGGCGATTTTCTTTTTTTTTTTACTTTTCCTGCATGTACGGACTTCCGTGTCGATGCCGTTCGACTCCACCGTTTACCACCATTTACGAAGTATTCATTTTTATTCTGTTCTTTTACTTCCCTACAGCCTTGCCCCTCTCTCAAGAGTGATTGCGGGGACTAGATGTACCACTTTTGCTATTAATTGCCAGCGTGTTAATTCCTTCTGAATTCCTTCAGGGCTGGCATATAACTCACTGACAGTTCCGGGCCTGTTAATTTTCTGCACATTTCCTTCCCGGGGCTGGCCTTGTTTTTCCCAGAAGGTAAAACTTTCACTTCAACACAAAGCAATGAGTGGCGTAGCCAGAAGTCTCTTTCGACTCACCCACTTGACCGGGGACGGGGAGGAAGAGGGAAGGGGGAGACATGTCCTGTGTGCCACCCCCGGGCTACGCCATTGCTTCGAGGCCCACGGAACCCTTGTGGAATTCTCAGCCCTACTGTCTACTCTCATTCCCGGTAATGCTCCTCCAACGTTTGTGTGATTCGATGTGTCTTCCTTCCTTCCCTGTCTTTCTGTTCTCTTTTTGTTCTCTTCTTCAAGCGGGTGGGCATGGTGTACATGACTTTCAGGAGACAATTGCTAGAATACTTTTATTTCTCTCTTAAGTGGTGTTTATGTTTTCAACAGCAACAAAAACGATGACGGACCCAATCACCGATCATTTCGCACACCGAATGTAGCGTGGCTCACTGGCGCGATTCGCGCCTCGAGTATCTATACTCCGCTCCTCCTGCGTTCGCGCCTTGATTCAGTGGCTGAGCCACGTCACGTTCTGTCCGTCGTTATGAGTCAGTATCACATGCCTACTTGGGTGTTCAGCTTACCTTACGTTCGATCCCGAAGCCTAGCAGCAAGCCAGATTTTGGGGAACCCGTCGCCTCAGAGCATTTATTATGTTCATTAACTTTCTACTAAAGCTCTACGCTCTTGATAGCGGCAGTAAGAATAATACATAATGACAATGACAATTATGTTTATTTGTATCAGTACATGACGCATCAGTACATGACGCGAGGGGCATGCAGAAAAAGCTGCCACATGGACAGCTTGACGAAGCCGCAGGCTCCTGCATTGGCATTTGCGCGACGTTAGCACACACAGAAGCAGTACATCATTGTTTGCAAATGCCATTTGCACAAAATTAAGCATCGCGAACCATGTAAAGCAACTGAAGAAAAAAAAATTGTGTCCTAACAATGAATGTTACTACACTCACGTTCCCAGAGAGGCCTCACGGAAGCGATAATGCATGTAAGTAACCCACGTCACGTGAGCTCACGGGTACCTTATATGTATACCTGTGTTTAATAAACATGCAATAGCGAGTCTACGCCATGTTTGCTCTTTGCGTCCCCCTTTTGTGCTGCCGTGAGGTCGCACTGTTTTTAGGCGAAGCTTTCTGTATAGGCTCACAAGTGTCGGTGGCGGTGGTGGTGGTGTCACGCTGAAAAGAGGGCCTATCCTGGCGATGTGCAGAAAGGGTCCAGCTCAATGGCATATACCAGGGACAAAAAAGAAAGAAAGAGAGAGAGAAAGAGAGAAATGAAGAAAGAGAGAAAGAAAAACAAAGAAAGAGCTAGAGAAAGAGAGAGAGAGAGAAAGAAAGAGAGAGAAAATCACCACGAAGGTCAGATACACACACGACAAGCTTCGCTTACCCCGATTTTCTCGACAGGGGAAGGGCTGGTAATTTTTTTCCAGGTCATGGATCACGTCAATTGCAGGCGATCCGAAAGTGTTGTATACAATCCTGAGATATTTTTTTCAACATCGAGGTGCTACGGCGTCATGTCCACTACCTCGGACACCTCTACGAGGTTGATAGGGTCCGTCGATCACGACCTCTGTACTGGTCTGGGATGTTAAACCGCATCAATTAATTATTAGGAAGTTGGACACATGGTGGCTTTAAAATTGCTGCGAGAACTATTCACAGTCCTTCTTTCTCACGCGAAGTCACGATGTGATTCTTTAACAAAAATTGCTGCAGTGACTCAGCCTTTATGTCAGTCTCCTACTGGAACGCAACGTTGCCAAATAAGTTTCCCGCTATGCGGGCTGCGTTCTCATATGGGGGCTAAACAAAAGAGCGATCAATGACTTGGATTTGAGCACGTGTTACAAAATCATAGGTTGTCATAATTGAACCACAGAGCCCTCACTATGGCGTTTCTCATTGCTAATAAACAGCCGAGGTGATGCTTTGATACCTTGCACTTTTCTAGGTCCAATGATTACTCTATAAATACGAAAACTCTGGAATAAATTTTCGTCACAGAAGACAAAAGCTAGAATGACTAGTTCGATAAACCAAATACAAATTACTGTAATTTCTAAATTCTGTAGGCTCCGTGTCTCAAACGTTTGGTCCGCCACCAAAGCTTAACACATTGAGTCACGCGGAGGTTAGGTCTTTTTGCTGCTTCTTATAGAAGTCTGTCACCTAAGCATATGATTGGTCTTG
Source organism: Dermacentor silvarum (assembly GCF_013339745.2). NCBI lineage: Eukaryota > Metazoa > Arthropoda > Arachnida > Ixodida > Ixodidae > Dermacentor > Dermacentor silvarum. The sequence goes on from NC_051154.1 coordinate 212,163,726, forward strand.
ACTCTTAAGTGACATGTAAATAGGCTTCGAATATTTCTTTTCATACGAATGTAGAAGTTTCAAGCATCATAAAGTTCCCCACTATCCACTTGGTTCTTGGCGGAAGGAGTTGATAAGCTGAGCAAAACTGCGCAGGACGTTTTTAGATGCACGAATGGCACTGAATACAAATTCGCTACATAAAACACAAAATTTGTACCAGAAAAGACTAAACCACACGAATTATGCTTATTTCTTACGGTGCTTTGTAGCTGCACCCTGCGATTTTAGCAGTCGCCACAGAGAAACGAGGAGAGAAAGAAAAAAGCACCGCCCATTAACGCATTCCACGGCGAAGAAAAGAACGGAGCGTAGCGAAAACGTCTTCCATAACTGCTGGAGAGACGAAAAAAATAAATAAGAAAGAATACGCTCCGCTAGCTGCGCCTCTCGTTGTGTGAGCGCACGCGCGATGGTTGGAGACACACTGAGAACGCGCTTCGCTGGGCGTTATTCGCTGGCGCACTGTTTTCTCGACAGGAAACCTTCACTGCCTTCGCGGAGCGCGTGGTATTCGCAGGCCCGCCCGCGTCGCTTCCTGCACCCAGTGCCGTCTCTCGTGCTTGACGGGCAACCGTGTTTTCTAGAAAGGACACCAAGCACTCCGAGTCGGCGGTGAAATAAATGTGGTTGTAAGAGGGGGCGTTTGTTAAAGCCTGAGCCAGTACTGCGACTGAAGGGCCGCGCGAGCGATTGTTATTGGGGAGATTTATAGGGGAGTTCGAGAGCGGTTTTCGTGCCGCCGCGGCGGCTGACGTGTGGCGGCGTGGTCGTTACCGAGAAGCACACCCTACAGAGCGGAGCCGACGTAGTAGAGCCACGTAGCCGACGTAGTAAGTCCTCGAGTATATGGCGATTTTTACGAAACAGTCGCCGCACCGCGGCCTCTCCAAGATCTGTGTGAGCGAATTCCCAAACAACAGCGTCTGCTGCGTATATCGGTCGCTTGTCAAGCCCTCTTTTGACGTCGCCAGAGCAGTGGGGCAAAAATAAATCTCGAGAGCATTGTTGTGGGTTGCTCTGCGCACCCACAACATGGAAGCGTCTTGAGGTATACTTGCACCGTTTGCCTAATGTAAGCGAGGCGAAGACGACGCAGCTGTGAGCCCAAAAAACTGCAGATAGGTGAGCCCATAACGCCGACAAAGGTACGTTGTATGCTTGCGGGATTTTCGGCCTGATGAACTGCATTTTTGTCATGTATGAGAACTTACTAAATTCCATGTTCTTCATTGAGGGCGAAGCGCTTTAGCTTAATTAATGTGCAGCTAAGACTATAAATTATTTTGCTTTGCACCAGTCGCTTACATCGCTCCGGTTGTAAGTATAGAATCACTTTGCCTTTCAACGGGAACCATGTGCACACACAGTTGTCGCAAGCTTGGCATGCTTTCTTAATTATTAAGACAATTAACGACCTTTAATGAAAACAGCCGTGACAATCAGCTTTTAACTCGCTCCGCAAATAGCACGCGTTCGAGCGGCAGACCATGTTTCACCGACATCTTGGATTATACGAATAGGGTAGCATAAAAGTGTAACGTACTTCTTTAATACTTTCATTATGTTTTGACGTGAAAGGTCTCTCAGTTCGGTCAGCATCATAGGGGATGGCTTGCTGTCGCGCCCATGCATAGCACTTTTTGGAATGTAGGAAGGCATCCCTGAGGTGGGAAGCTTGCAAGATGACTGCAATGTGATGCAAATAAACCTGTGTGCGTTCCCGACAAAATCGGCCGTAATCAGTCATAATACTCAAACTACAACACGTTACACTTGCTACACTAGATCGTTTATATCTTGGCAACTCTACTGTCTACTGTCCGCGCGCCTTACTTTGGTATCGTTGTGTAGAGGAAAGAAATAATTACTCGATCATGCATGTGTCGCGTGCACAAATGGCGCAAGTTGTAGCGCAACGCATGATACAATCGGGCTTAAATTTAGCCTCGCGAGGCATCCACGGCGTATGCAGGCATGTCGATCATACGCACTTCGCTCACCATTACCATGCGTTCAACTTGCGCAGTGTGCAAAACGCCGCGGATCGTATGGCAGCAACAGACCCGCCAGCCTCGCAAGCCACCGAGCAAGCCACCGCCGCCCCCTGAGCCGCCTCACCCACCCGAGTGGCATCAGTCGCTGCCCGACTCGCTTTATACACAACGACACAGCGGTGTCACGCCACTTCGCTGCACACAGGGCAGCGTGCACACACAGTGTCCACTCTCTTCCTATTTCCCGCTTTCTATTTAGACTTTCCTTTAAAGCCACAGTGTAGGGTATACTGCAGGGTAGCAGTTAATATTTCTAATGCCACAACTAATTCCCTTGATCACGTAATTTCCTCGGCCCAAATAAGTATTCACACTTTCGAGTATGCGTGTCGATAAAACTGGACGAACGTTCGGTAACTAACACTCCCATTGGGTATTCTAAACTATTACGTTTGTTTGCGACGTTATCAATAATATATAGCGGTGAAAGTTAGAAGCTAAATGACACAGATTATTATTGCCATACAACAAACTTGAGAAGGAAAATTTACGAAGAGAAGCTTAATCTAAGAATTCAAGTTCGCTCGAAGCCCAGAAGCACGAAGTTCAGGCCAATCCGTGTGCAGTTACCCACGATCCCGATGCTAGCTGAACAGCAATACTGGCGGGTCATGCAGACGCTGGCGCCCGAGTTCCCTCTAGTAGTTTTAGTTAATTGAGCAGTTTTAGTGTGAAACTCTACTCTATCGAGGGCGCGGATCACGTAGAAATTAATCTGTAGAATTAATTTGTGGAAAAACTGCACAACTATCAGTCATGCCGTTTTGTGCCCATAAGCAACGTGCCCAAGAGAACCGTCGCAAATTTCGATCAGATCCATTAAAAAATTGAAAAAAGAGCAATCTTTTAAACGGACACTAAAATTTGAATGTTAAGATAAAGCTTGTCAGCAAATTACAGTTTTGAAACAGCAAAGCGGCAACTCTTGCCGCAAGAGGAGGCTTGATAAGTCGGATAGGATGCAAAAACAAGGGGGGAGAGTGACGTCATCTGTAGTTTTCCGCATCAGCTCGCCTTGACGTCGTAGATTTTGACGGCATCTGCTTGGGTCTAGTTAATTCTTAATCGGTAAAGTACGACATTGTTACTTTCGAAAGAAACCAATCGCTCAACCTAGCACTACGCCAAAAAAAAAAAAAAGAACGGCCCTAAATACCGGTGATCTTCATTCATAAAGTTGCGAAATTACTGATATGCTCCAAGCTTCATAACCCGGACATAGTCATTAACAGACAATGTTGAGGTCTGCTGACTGTCGCGTTACCCATAGACAACGATACTAACTATAAAACGTCACTTTTCGAGCGCAACAACAAACTGATATAACGGCATGCACTGTAACCAAAACCACATCAAAACACTTTCACTAAACTTTTTTTTTTTTGCGAATCGCATTAGCCATTTCAAGCATCTTTTTAGCACGCAATTGGTGACGGCGAGTCTCGCCTTGTCACTCAGTGGGGGCACATCAATCAATTAGCCCTCTATAGAAAGTGCGCACGTAGTTTGAAGCGAACTTTCGAAACTAGTATGACTGGAAATCTGCTATTCAATAGCTGCATTCTCACTGCGGAGCAGCATGCAATGCATACATGCTGACTGCACTGCTGGTTGAGCCCACAGCGACTGTTCGTGGCAACTCTGGATACCTTTTTCCAGGTGTGACAGATCAGCTCTTGGCGTTCTCTTTTGTCTGACGCTCCCAGCGTGCTATGTGGACAGACCTGGAGGAACAGTAGACACCTGCTTGCAGCTTACAAGTCAATGGGAGAGTCTTTGAATGCAGTGGGACCTTGGAAGGCGCGGTCGTGCATGTTTGCACCATATTCGTCTAAATGTCTCTTATATGTAATACTTCCTCTTTAAAGTTAAGCTGATGAGATCCCCACTGCCCCCTGCGTGCAGGGTACGGGAGTAAATAACCTACTTAATCTGCTCTTGCATCCTATCCACACTGGAAAGGACCGACCAAATGTTCGCACTGAATATAAATCAGAGAAGGCCACGCCTTGAGCTACGACACGTTCTTGGTCTATGGACTGAGCGCCCTCTACGCGTCCACTAAGACGCTTTTAATGGACAACTGCGGCGATTTTTCGAGGTAAACGATTCTCAACAAAGTTTATGCTGCGTATTCTCTTTGGCACACTGGTCACCTGTGTAAAACGATACGAACGAAGGTTCAGATTCAGTATAAATTAACTGTAAGAATTCCCATGCCTGCAAGTGTTTTTTTTTCTTGTTTTTTTTTTTTTTTGTACTGGCCCACACTGTGCTTGCTGAAGTCAGCACAAGAATACAACGTAGAGTGACCGAGGAGTGGTCCCGTGCTTTCAAGCAGTCGTATTGCACAAACACTCTTTGTTGCAAGGATAATTTTTTGGCCTGTACCTAGCACAGAGTATGTTAGCATAGCAGTTAATTACCTTACTAACCTTAGCTACTGCTGCCGACTGCTTGGAATTTTCTGCAACCGTTCAGCAAGTATACCAGAACGGTGCCTCTGCAATCACTGCCCTCGAATCAAAGCCGAATAGACGATTTGTATAGCACCGAATGTTGACCGACGCAGTAGTACCAGTAAGCGCACCACTATCTGCGTAATGAAACATTAAATCACGACTGAAAACCAGTAGATATAACGTCGGCTCATAGGTATCTCTAAAACACACAGTACATGGTAGTGGAATAGTGCATGATATTTAATGGTTTCGTTGATTATCTTAATTTTTTATAGTTCGGATTGATGGAGACTTTAGGGCTCGCAGAACCAAACTATGGTAGGCGCTTGAAGGAGGACGCTGTGCCGACGCTACGCTTCCGCGAGGCTCATAAAACACGTCATAAAAGATGCTATACAAAGCGGCTCTCTAGGAAACCAGTTCAGTTTCGGTTTCTATACTTCGATTTGTGATTATTTAAAACAATGTCCCAGCCATACGCGTTTTATGACGATCTATGCAATTTGAAACTCCATTTATCCTAATATGGCAAGAAAAATTGCCGGAGTTGCCTTTTAACCTTTCTAAAGACAGTGGTCTCAACGAGGTATTATAATTAGTTTGTATGTAGCGTAGTTTGGTATGTTTCGGCAAAAGAACTAAGAAAAATATAATCTAGAAAAATTAGAAAAAGAAACGGACCAGGTTGGCCTTCATTTTTTCTTGCAATTATTTACTCCTCTGCATCAAATAAATGAACACAGTTTTTTTTTTTGGAAGAATACCAGTTTAAAAAGATGTAGTGCATTTCTTAGGGTCATTTGACGGTATGAATGTGCTAAATATCATTCTAAAAATACTTTTTAAAAAAATGTATTAACAGTAGTGTGCAACGGGGCTTTCTGCATCTTTCGTTTTTGCAGGGAATCAATAATGTGGCGTTATCCTCACGCGCAGACCCACACGCTCAATTGTTGCAGTCGGTTATCCTGAAACGCTGCGTGCGCATTCCTGCGTTAATATATCCTTGCAAGACGAAGGTATCGCAACCTTTCTTTATTCCGTAAGGAATTAGAGTGGACTTAAATTTAACATTTGAGGAATTATTAAATTTTCATTCAAGGAATTACGGCGAATTTGCATGTCTAACGTCTTTTTTTTGTCTTTATGATGTCGTGAAATGGACTTCGTACACAGCGCACCGAGCAACAGGCGAGATAATCCAGTTGAGAGGAAGAAAAAAAAATTGCCGGAGAAAATGGGTGGTCTCTTGCAGGTGAAACGAGACTGCGGATGGCCGGAGGATATTTGCTCTGGCCGACATACCTCTGCCCTTCGGGAAGATGAATGGAGGGTGGGTGAAAATAATGATTACTAGATACGAAAAAATACATGCAACACGAAAAACTGAAATTTTCATCACGCGGCTATCTGCGCTTTAATCTGCGCGCATTTTAACAAACTGCCATTTTACTCTCGCTTCGCGCGCTCATCTTGAATCGACGAAGCAGTCTCCAGTGCGCAGGCGCCGGTCAAGGCGAATCGCGCTGCCGGTTGTTCTGCTTGTTACGTGCAGCCCGCATTGGTCGCTGATGGATGAGGTCATTACGCTCGCCTCGGTGATGGAAGAAACGGCGACCTCACCTTCCAGAGCGATAATTAATAGGAAGGCTGCGGTTTGGCTCTCACGCAGTTATTTTCGTTTGAGGCATCGCGTCAAGGAAGGCTCGCGGCCTTGCGCGTCTCGTGCGAACGCTCTTTTCTTGACGGTCGCTGCGCGCAGCAGCGTAATGTAATGAGCGCAGCGCCGATTGCCACTATTACCGTTGGACGGTAATGAGCAACAGCTTACACCGAGATGCGTAAAAAATTTTCTTAGAGGGCGTCCGAGGGAACGACTGTTTCTGAGGGCGTCTACCACAGATCCTCGCCCGCGTGCTGCGCTTATTTTCTCCCCTCTGCTTGGGCTTCGCGCACCACATTCGCGGATCGTACGTAACAACTGTATACGTCATCGCACGGCGCCTTCTCCATTGTCTTGCTCGGCATCGCAAACGTCTGGCGCCATTACTATTGCGAAGCGCGCATACGCCGCATAGTGGAATGCGGGCCCTGGCTTCTCCTTCGGGCCTCACAATAGGATGCGACTTCCTCCGCAGGTGTCGCCCTCTCGTGCTTTCGATGAAAACTATGAATCGAATTACTGAATTCCTCTTCCCGGCTCAGAGTTTACAACACAAGCAGCCTACTCTTGTGGGTGGTCTCTGGTGGCTTATGTGTTGGATGCCATGCAGTACAGTTCTACAGCCTTTAGTTTTATTGTTTCCTTGCAATCAAATCGTTTTTGCCCAAATGCAGATACACGGAGATAAAGTCAGCGCTCTTGCGTCCCTCTATTCCCTGTTCAGTGTCTCGTCTACTGCTTAGGGGCTGAAAGTTCTAATGTTTGCACAGATTCGTCCTAGCCTGTACTTTATCAAATGGTTGCTTCTGACCCCGTATACCGCGGCGGCATTGGCTTAACAGAGACATCAAGGCGACGGTTGTGAGCGGGCATTGGTGACGCAACCTCATCGCGCAGTGCGGCGGCTGAAATTCTAGTGCGCCCACCGGCCGATTACACTCCGCGTGCACTTGTGTAAACACGATGAACGCGAGCGCAGACACGCCGCCACGGTCACACGCGCGCGGGCATTGGGCACGCGCTTTCGGCGCTTCTGACGCATATATACTACGTGTCCGCCCAGCCTCGGCGCTTGCACATCCCGTAAACACGACCTGCGTCGGCAGCCTTGGCGTGTAGGGGGTCTTCTTCGCGCACGCTTCAGCCCGCGGTTTCGTGGCCTCGTTACCGCGTCCGGTGGTGGCGGCAGCGTTTAAGCGGGTGGTGGTGCAGCGTCACGTTGCTGCGCGTGGGGGAAAATTAGCGCGCGGGTCGCGGCTGCCAGCAGCATGCAGTCGTGGTGGCGGTGGTTAGGCGAGCCCCGGAGCTCTCGGCAGAGGCGCGGGGGAAGAAGAAGGCCCGGGGCCGCCGGCATCACGACGCCGATGGGCGCCCTGAGGCGGCGCATGCGGCCGCCCCATGCAGCGCCGCACTTGAGGCGCGCGCGGCGTCCGCTGGAAATCACGTCTCAAGCGGGGCAACTTGACCACCACCGATAGATCAAGGGGTGCAACACATTCAACCTACACAGACGCACACAAACGCTTGGCCGACCCCGCGCCAGAGGTGACCACGGAGGTGACCTCTTGCGTAAGGCCGTGCTCGTCGAGGAGACCAGGAGGAGTGACCTACTGCGGCGCGGCGTGCGCAGATCACCGGCGGAGGTGCGCGCTGGACGCGAGCCTCTCTGTCTGCGTTTGTGTGTGCGTGTATGCCCTCGGCGAGATCGACCCTTCTCAGCCATTAATACGCTTCCTCCGCGGCGCAAGATCGTTGCGCCGGCTGCTCTGCTCCGCGCCGTCCTCTGCAGCACCCGGCGATGCCGCCTTTCCTCGCGACGTGCCTTTGCCAGATTTCTCGTGCGCCGCCGTCCCGTTTTTGTTTGCTCGCGATGCCGATTAACTGCACGGCCGCACCTGCCGCCCCCCATCCCGCGCTCTTCACGCGGGGTTCTATGCGCGCTTTCGCAACGGGGTCGCGACGGGCGAGCGTCGGCGTATACGATGTGTGCACACGATCACGTTACGATTCCCTGTCGTTCTTGCTGCATTCGCTACTGAGCGCGCGCGCGGCCGGAGAGTATATGAGTGCGCCGAAGGTGGGCCTTCCGTGCGAAAAACAACAGTAGCGAGTCTCTCTTTGTCCAGCTTTCGTCATGAGGGCGGTTAAGCAATCCACCATGTCGGACTAAGAAACACAAAGTACTATGTGATGGAGATCGGAAAAAAATACCTCGTGACGTGGCTTCTATTCAGTCCAGCATCAGAGAAATTTAAGAGATCTCTTTTTCGTTGTGTAGCGGCACATTCCCAGTAGCACATACCTAGGGCGCTATAACGTAAAATGATTCCAAACTGTTTTGATTCCAAAATCCTGACGTCAAATTTACGTAACCACCGACGCAAGCATCGGGCGGTGGCCCGCAGCGTTCTTTGAACAACCCAATCAAACACTCTCCTCGTTTATAGGAGGTCACCTTTGTTCGCTTTCAAAACCAATAACATTGTCTACACACAGCGGTTTTTCTTATCTAATTGGCTGACAAGAGGCGAGGAGCACGCTCTAGTGGAGAGGGTTTCGATGGGGCCGAGCCAGCACAGTGAAAATAGATAACCGCATGAAGAGGGTGGTGCCGGCGTCTCCGATTGGTCCGCTTCGCTTTACTTAGCTTGCGGTGGCTGGTCAAAAATCGCGGCGGCATGCAACGGAAGAATAAGAATGCCGATAAAACGGACCCTCAGAAAGGAAGATTTGGCAGAACGGTGTCGTATGCATGCCGAAAGGGCTCGATAACGTTTTACTGCCACGCAAAAAGATTTATCATGCGCAAATAAACGCATGCTCATCGGCAGGTGCGAGTAGCGAGGGCCTAAGTGATCGCCGAGCAGCCATCTTCTATTCCTTTCGGAACGGGGCAGTCTGTGGCTATTCAGAAAAATTTTCAGTTTTTTTCGGCATATTAATGCATTTTTTTTTCGCGTACACGTCACTTTGACGTGATGAGTTTTCGCGGTTTTGTGAGGTCGCGTGACAGACAGGCGAAGTGGGCGTAGCCCGAAAACATTGAACCAATAGCAGAGGGCTAATGGTGAAAAGGCATCGAATCAGGAATGATTATTTTTCTTTTGTGCGGTTTAATCATGCATAATCAGTGTGTACACGTTATATCAGATGGGGAGCTATTGCGGTTTTCGTGACTTAGCGTGACAGACAGGCGAAGTTGGGAGTGGCCCGAAAATGTTTTGACCAATCGTGGAGGCTTATTGCAGAAATTGGAATCAAAATGGTTTGGAATCATTTTACGTTATAGCGCCCCTAGTTACCCAAAGTGGTGTCAAAGAGGTTCATTGAAAACCAGCACAGACCGAGTGGCACATGCCCAGTGCGCCCAGTCTGCGTCAAAGAGGTTAATTGAACAGCGGTACCTACCAAATTCCGCATCTACAGCGACCCATGCTGGCGTGAAAGAGGTTCGTTGAAGAATGGCACTGATGCACAAATTGGCACATACTCAATGACCCAAGTTGGTCCGACGGTTGGTTTCAAACCCTGATTCCTTAGCACCATAGCCCTATACGCTACCCATTCGACGGTAAGCGGGAGAACGGTAGAAACATACGTACATAGATACCCGATAGACAGCTATAGCCCCCGGAAAGAGTGTGAAGCACCCTAAGAATGGTTAAGATTTAATTAGAAACGGCTGCCATAGCTGATGAATAAAACGAAACGAACACCCCGGTAGAAACCCCTTAAACGTTGGTGATGCGACGTGGAAGAAATCGTGATACAGACAGACTTACTCCTCGCTAAAAACAAGATAGTTTGACGCGAGCCCATTGACGGAAGAACAAGACGCTTACGGCACCATCGGACTTCACGCTCGTGAACGTGATATCATAAAGCTTCTACTTCTACGCCGTTCCTGCATCTTTAAAACTGACGCTCTACAAAACACTAGTTCGATCAAAATTAGAATATGCCTCGGCCATCTGGGATCCCCCTCAAGTATCACTAACCCTCTCCCTCGAAGCCATTCAGAACCGCGCATCCCGCTTTATTCTATCTAATCACTCTCGTCATGCTAGCGTTACACTCATGAAGCAAACCCTTAACCTACCGGATCTTTCAGTACGTCGTGCATACAGTCGCCTCTGCCTTTTCCACAAGATTTACCACAACCCGGTATTAAAAGATAAACTTTTAACTCCTCCTTCTTACGTTTCATCCCGCAGCGATCACCTTCATAAAGTTTTCGTGCCATCTTGTCGTACGAATGCGTACTATTACTCTTTTTTACCTCGCACCTGCAATGACTGGAACCACCTTCCCGCATCGGTCACCACTATTACAGACGCATCGAGGTTCAAGACTGCTGTTTTCCTTGCCATATAACAATTATTTTACTCATTGTTCTGCATTCTTTTTCTCTGTATGTACCACTCCTTTCTGTAGCGCCTACGGGCCTTGAAAGTATGTAAAATAAATAAATAAATAAATAAATAAATAAATAAATAAATAAATAAATAAATAAATAAATAAATAAATAAATAAATAAATAAATGTTTCAGCCTGACAGCTATGCTACAGGTTATAACTGGGCGTGAGCAGTGCTGGCGCACAACGATATCATGAACGAATTGGATATTTACAGTCGAAGAATACGCGAGTGCAAACTACATATTGTTACGACCTTTATTATTTATAATAAAAAGAAAGAGAGTGAAATGTACTTGGCGTACACATCTAATCTCGGTAACCCCGTCATTGATAGTTTCTATTTACTGCCTCTATTATATAGTGACGTCACCATGAAATTCGGCTTTATTTAGTTTATGCTAACAATACTTGTGAATGCACCGCTGAAACTGCGAAGGGATCCGTAGAGGTGCTCAATCGCGAAGTTGACTCTATTTCCTTTCTTAATTTCTTTAAAGAAATTCTTTTTTACTTTGACAGCAAATAAGTGCTTGGAAACTGGATTTCCGGTGTCCGGCCCATCGTCACTGTTGCGCCATAATCGTCGTCGTCCTGATTGTGTCGTCGTCGTCAGGCTTCTCTCTCAGCCGCGCCCTCACCATGCACAAAAGTGCTCAAGCTTTAATGATATGAAGTGCAGAATATAATACACAAAGGCGACCGAACTTTATCATGAAACTTCCTCCTAGCCATTGGTGGCATTCTGTAGCCAATCAGACGTATTTCTGGTTAACATCCCCGCCTTCTCTGTTTCTATCCTCCTCCTCCTCGGCAACACTGGCGTGGACAATCTAGCACGCGCGGCGTGCACTGAAAATGAGACATATACGTATATACGTATGATTCCTTTTTCACAAAGCCATGCACAAAACAGTTTTTTTCACAAAGCCATGCACACAACAGTTTGCGTCAACTGTCCGTCAAAACATCAAGAAATGCATCGTTTGAAAACGCTGTTCAGAACTCCATTCTGTTTCACACTGATTCGAAATAAGTTCGGTAGCATCTTACACTCCTGTAACACATGAAGGCGAAAGCCAGCTGCACACTAATGCGCCGTCTCGCATCGTCGCGTTGCTGCTATCGCAGTTGGGCTTCTTCGGCTCGTTTTCGACGCTTAGCTGCGGCTTCGCGCGCTCGTATAGCGGGGTCAGACTCGCGCCAACGACGTTTCTCTTCGACTTTAAATTGCATCCTCTCAGCAGGGGATTGAAACGTATGCTGTTCCGTGTGTTGTATGCGTGATTTCAATGAAAGTATGCACTGTTCGCTTCACTTTTCGGAGTACTTGTAGCCTCCGCATTACGAGAGCGAATGAGCCATTGCATTTTCGCTTGCTTAGGGGGGTACGCGCCATTGCTGATGATAACCATTGTACCACTAGACCGCACGACGAGTTTTTTTTTCAAGGCCATCCAGGGTATGAGTCACTTAAGGCTTTCGCCTTAATAAGTTTAATATTCTACTGGTCAGACATCCAGTTGAAACAGTAATACACACGCTGCATATATGATCCGCTTCATACATACAGTTCATAAAGTTTCATACATACATACGTTTTAAATAGTGATCAGTCAAAAAATTGAACATATTGTGTCATACGGCTGATTAGTACGTTAGTTTAGGTCATTTTTTTTATTGATATGATATGAGGAGATGTTGACGCACAAGTAAGGCGCCGGCTACTCCTTAACTCTTGAATACGTCTAACCTACAACCTACAGGGTTTAAAATAGCCTTCTCATATAAGCAACGTTTGCACCGCAACACGGTGAGGAAAAAAAAAAGTGGTACATACAATGTAGAAGTTCAATCACTCCACTGCACTGGAGAAGAAAGTCTCAAGAATATAAACAATAATGGCACCTTACAATACAGTCTCTAGTCAGCGGGTGGTGCACACATCGTGTACATGCATTTTCACATATAGTCAGATATAGTCACATTTTCACATATGGTCAGCACAGAATATAAACATAAATCACAAATCCACAAATCATAATCTCAACACATACAATCAATCATACATACAACACAGTCATAATCCACAAACACATACACAGCTACATTGAAATAAAAGAAACATTATAAGCGTTAAAACGGCCAACAATGCCGCTCTCTTCGAGAAATGTTGTTAACGATTTTAGAGCGCTCTTTTGCAAGGCCGTTGTTGACCAAGGGCCCAAAAGTTTCCTTAAACTGAAAGGTCTGCGGTCTAATGCCAATAAAGTTGATTTAAGTCGGCGTCTTGGTGTGTCGTGATGTGGACAATCTAAAAGGAGGTGATATACATCTTCATCTGCAAATCCACAATCACATTCAGGGGTTTCCGCACGGCCAATTCTATGTAAGAAATGTTTTGTGTAGGCAGTGCCTAGTCGTATTCGATGAATAAGGGTTTCCATATTTCTGTCTAATGACAACGGAAATTTGAATTCAATAAGCGGATCAATATGGTATAAATCAGAGCTCTTCGAATTCTGGTAAAACCACGTATTTCTACACATTTTAAAAGATGTTGCCCTTATGATACAGCGTAATTTATTTTTTGATATTGGGAGCGAAATTGCATCATCTTTGAGGTGTGCTTGTCATGCTGCTTCATCGGCTGCTGTGTTGCCAGGAATGTTACAATGTCCAGGTATCCACTGGAATCTTATTTCATGCTTCTCTTGGCTTGCCTTCGTGAGGTCTCTAAGTGTTTCATATATTATACTATCACTGATTGTTTTTGATTTTGTGCTGCAGAGTGATATGAGTGCCGCCTGTGAATCGCTGAAAATTACCCATTTTTGCGCATCTCGTACTGAAGTTATAAATTTTAACGCACATAGGATTGCGAACAGTTCAGCCGTTGTGGACGAAGTCGCACGAGATAACTTAAACAATTCGTGTTTATTGAGGCGCGGTATATAGAATGCTGAAGTTGACGAGGTTGCTGTACTGGAGCCATCTGTATAGACGTGTACGTATCCTGAATACCGCATATAAATCTGGTAAAGGGCTAGTTGTTGAGCAGCTTGAATGCACATGTCTCTTTTTCGGAATATGCCATCTACTGACAATTCGATTTTTGGACGAGTAAGCAGCCATGGAGGATATTTGACATCTGAGTTCCAAAATTCATTTCTTGGCAATACATGAAGATTTTCCTGAATTTCTTTATTAACATAACATCTATCTCGTTTCATTATGTCTAGAGCCAATGGGTGGTTTTTATGCTGTGTTTGAAGACGAAAATAATGCCGACATGTTTGTGTAGTTCTCATAACTGGAAACGGTGATTGGTGAGCCTCAGCTATTACAAGACGGCTAGAAGTCGCTCGTGGAACTCCTAGACATATGCGCAGTCTTCTAGCTAAAAGTCTTTGAAGTCATTCGTTGTTTTCCTTTTCGGGTTTCCCACTTCCGGCCCATCGTGGCAGCCTCACACGCAGACTCGCGCGGACATATGATACCATGAATATTGGCCAAGAGACGCGCGGTGCTTTTGACTACCGAACTTACGTAGCCTCTACAGCGTTGCACGCTAATTATGAAACGAAGTATATGCATCACGCACACAAAGTGTTTTCTATACATGAAATAGGCCGAGCCGTAAGGGCTGCGTGGTCTTGCTCGTAATCATAAGGAGGCACTAAGCACCTTTAATTGCTGTGCACTAATCATGCTCCACATACAAAGAAAAAGAAAGAAAGTGGTAATTTGCGCGCTCAGTGGGAGAGTACTGTGAAGGCATGGCCAACAGCTGAACTACAAAAGCGCGCATGTAGTGCCTTAAAGAGTTCCTGTATGAATAAAGAATTGCTGAGAATTACTAGCGATGCGTTGTTTGGCTTTAGCTATTTTTAGGCGTGCACTCCTGTATTGCAAAAGCATTTAGTCGAACTGAATGTGAACTGATAGTGACTTTGCGTCAATGTTATATTTATTTCACTTTTGGTTTTACAAGTTGCCATTACATGCTGTGCTACATGTGTTTACTGTGCCGTTCAATGGGCACTAAATTGAACATGCTGTGATTAATTGCCAGTGGCGCACCGACGGGGGGGGGGGGGGGGGGGGGTTGTAACCCCCCCTTGAGGCCGACAGACCCCCCCCCCCCCCCTTTTGTTTACCCCCTTTTCTTTCCTTGCGCATCTGAGTACTGCAACTAAGTTGTAAGACGCGCAATCGTCTGCACACTCGTAAAAAGCGCATTTTCTGACAATTTCCCGCGAAGAAATGGGAATCAGCTGCTGTTTAGCTGGTATTGGCAAACGGTCTAGGTATAGTAGATCAATGCGTGCGCCGTGCTTACACGCATAGAAAGCAGCAGCAGCCTACGGAGAGATGTAGAGGCATCATACTGTTTCCTCAAAAATGCTGACGTAAGTCTTGACATTAGTCTCTTGCACTGTATCAATGGTCAGCGTTCTGCAGAGCTTATTCAAACCATGCTCTGCCCCAGAGACTCCAGCTTCGTTGCGGCAGTGCTGGCACAGGGACGACCGGAAGGTGTATCAGTTTTGTCGCCGTCTGTGATTACTGCCGTAATGCGACTATTGGCAACTCCAGAATCCGTTATTTGTGCTGGCAACAATGTCCAAATAAATAAAGATGACTACGACATCCAGGTTCACGGCGGCTCTTTTGCTTGGTACTCTGCTCAACTTTCTCGTTTGTAGCGTAGAAGCGAGTTGTTTTGTAGAAGCCGAAAGGGCCCTTCTTCCCGATTACCTTATTTTGATCGGTCTCAAGGACGTCAGCGACGAAGCCTCAGAAATCGTTGCGCTGTGCGTGCAAACGTCCGGCCTTTTTAGCAAGCCCCATCAGTCTTTTTTAAAGACAAAGAACCTTTCAAGCGAGCTGGAGGTTAAAAAGGGAAGTGTTTGTGCGTAGCGGGCCTCTGAAAGGTGCAAGCACTTCTTCGAGGCGTTGATCCACCGCTACAGGTACGATACTTGAATGTTTGCGACCTTCAAAAGCAACTCTGCACTGTGACTCGTGTTGCGGTATATCACATAGCATCCCACAATATATAGGCGGTAACGTCTGTCGTGCTTTCAGAATGTAAATACGGATATTCTGCATTGATAGAATGAGGTTAGAAGCGTTTAAGTTACCTGGTCAGTGTGTCAAGGGATGAAAACAAATGAGAGCTCCGTTTGTGAGTCGGGGTGCACCTTTTTCTTTATCGTTAGCTGATACATGTGATCAGGTAGTTTGCTTCTGATGAGTGGCGCTTGTTCGTGCTCGCAGTACGCAGTGTTCGAGATAGGGTCCAGAGTTGGAAACACAGCAGACACCCGCCGTCCGTAGGAATTCTCAAACCCCAGTGAAACGAGAGAAGTAAATAACAAAAATAACAACGAATCGGACCAAGTTGCGTTTCTTACAATTACGAGCGAGTGTTTTGTTTTGAGCAGTGTCACTTGTATTAGTGTAAATGCATGACTTGGAAGTGAATCGAACCAGTTGTAATGAAATTTGGCTGTGAGCACAGCGTCGGAAAGCAAACTAGCGTCTCTGTGGCGAGCCGAATGCTCCAAATCTGGAACGAGCGCTGTTTGCATTTGCTTCTAGATTTCTTGCGAGCAATTAAACTGACAACTCACCGCGCTGAATGAAAAAAAGCAGCATCATCTGCTTACACCGCTGAACTAAAGCATGCTTTCAGAATTATATGTCGGCTCGCGGCATAACATGCGTCGTGATCAACTTCAGACCTTCCGAGCTAGGCATCGTTCCTGTTACCGTTGCCTGCGTGCGAAAGTACATTAGCGAGAATATTCCTGCTCCTTAAGGCATTAGTAACACTAATGCTGGTGCAGGCAAAGTTACGTATGAGGCGTGTACCGCAGCGGTATTCCTCTTTCGCGCTTTCCTAAGAACACTCGGCGCCGTCTAGCGCCACCACCGTGAAACCTGAGCGTGGCCTCCGAAATGCATGACACGCGGGTGCGTGCGAACGCTGAGAAACGCGTCATGCGGCATACGGGCTCCTCTCTCGCGCTTCTTTCTGGACACGTTGAGCCACCTAGTGTCACTGCCGATAAGTCCGTGCGTCCATGGCCTGCTGTGCCTGCGAACGCTCAGAATTGGTCCCTCGCTTGCCGCACACACTCAGTGGCGCATACTCAGTGACCCACGTCGGCGAAAGGTTCACTGAAGAGCAGCACACACTCAGTGCATCCATGGCGCAGCCCGCTAATAAGAGTCGGCGTGAAAGACGTTCATTATAAAGCGGCACATACGCCGTGAATTTGTGGCGCAGCCTGCTAATTCGTCCGGTTGCTGTCCTCGAGGAGCCCTTGCGACGTGGGTTTGATTCCGCTCGGCATCGGAGAAATGTAAGGGATCCTTTTCGGCCATTGTAGAGCGGCGCATTCCCAGTGTCAGCATACCTAGTTACCTAAGTTGGCGTCAAAAGACGTTCATTGAAGAGTGGCACGCACCTATGCTGGTACATACCCAGTGTCACCGAAGTTGGTATCAAATGGGTTCATTTAAAACCAGCACAGACCGATCGTGGCACATAACCAGTGCTCCACGGTCGGCGACAAAGAGTTTCATTGAACAACGGCACCTGTACCTAATCCCGCATCTACAGGGACCCATGTCGGCGTGAAAGAGATTCGTTGAATAGCGGCACATGCGTACACATTGCCACATACTCAGTGACCTAAGTTGTTTCAATGGTTGGTTTCGAACCCACATGTCCCCTCAGCACAGCAGCTCGACGCGCTACCCCTTCGACTATGGACTATAGCCAGTGACACTGGTAGGCGGAAAAGCGGTTAGATACTAACAAACATAAATGGATAACCCCCGGAAAGTGCGTGAAGTACGCTGAGAATGCTAACGCATTAAAAAAAACCGTCGAGGGGCTTTAATTCGGCACGCTGAATGTATGCTTGAATATCAGTCACGAAGATCAATAGGTAAAGTAGCTTTGCACGATATGAACTTTATGATGCGCACACGCACCTTTGACGTGGGTAAATGTGTGTCAACAACATAGTTAAGCTAGAAACAGATCAATGTACTATAGAAAGTAGTCCTATGGGGGCGTCTTTTAGTCTTTTCAGATGCTCGCTTCGATATCTATATCGATTCAGCTTCGACATCTGCTCCGTATGCGCCCATTGCGTCAACGTATCCGGGCACCTCGAAACGTCATAAACACATATTACTTGCTAACTAAGCCTAAACTGGTCTGACTGGACGCCACTTTTGGCAAGTTTCACGGATGAACACTCAGTAACTGCCCCGCGAAGCTTGACGTCTCCATTATCTTTCACGGTCCCTTGTATTTCGCGCTATTCGAAAATGGTGAATATAGAGCGCGGCGCTTTCTTTGTCTATGCGTCTGGTACGCGGTGCTGGGCAGCACCTTGTCATTTGTAATAGCCCTCGGGAAAAAAAAGTAAAAATAAAAATTAAAAAGTAATTTTTTCGCGATATGCCCACGGAGCAGAATTTTAGACATGTCTACTGTGTGTTCTTCTGCACTTTTCATTTCTGTCCTCACTGACCCATATCCTACGTAAAATGGGGCTTCGAGCGAGGAAGCAACAGCTTATAGTTAAATTTCGCAGTAAGCGGTTGTGGCTTTGCGCTCACGACGGAAATATTTTACTAAATATATCTGAACTCAAGTATTCTTCACCGCGGGCTCAGCGTTGTCACCGTTGAACGACGTCGCTTGTTCAAACGCTTTCTTTCTAATTAAATACTTTAGTTCTCGAAGTGCTTTTCTTATGATATCAAATAAAAAGGCGGCTACGCAAGGATGGAAGAAAATTTGGGGCATCACGATAAAATATAATTCTTGAGATTGTAGGCGGCCTCTAGCAAGACGCAGCAAATATACCTCTCAAAAGAAATGAACCAACTGAGTGACGAACATACGGATCTCGTAATGCACGGTTGTTCGCATCGTTCAGCTGCAGCTGCGCGGTTCCTACGGGTTCTGAAGAAATTCACGTCTGTTGCAAGAACTGACGTCAGCTGTCTCGTATGTTTCTGTTCTGGCTGAGCCGATGTATTTTTTTTATTATTGTTAAAGCTTCACTTACATTGAAGGTCTATGGCGGTAGGAGGTCCTTGTAATCGTCATTCAACCGAAGAAAGCGCATTGCTGAAACGCTCACGTTCGCGCATGGGTGCACGATCAACATGACGAAACTGACATATCGGCGGGGCAGCAGTGCTGCCTCGGTCATCGACAAGAGGCTGCGTATCTTTTAAGACAAGCCCGGTTTGTTACGTCGTGACAGCCACAGTGATTTGTTCTATAAGGTAGGAGTGCTAGCTGTAACATTACTATTATTATTGCATGCAAAATACACGGTGCAAGTTGTAGACTGTACAGATTTTTTTTATATATATAAGACGGCTTTGAGTGTAGCGAGCGTGTCGTTTTTGCTGAGGAGTTGTAAGGCGAGGCGGACATACTCCGTCTCTTACAACGTGAGTTTCAGAAGACAAGTTAAGAAAAATTGGTTAATTAACTTTTTTTATTAGAACTTGAGGGGTGGTTGTTCATTGGGGCAGTCACCATTTTATTTCTCCCATCCTCATTTCTTTAAATCTTGAAAATAGCACATCGTTCGATATAATCTAATTTCAACCTTCCGGAAATCCAGGCAATATTTAGTAAGTGCGCCCCGCTGCTGCGTCAGACGAAAACGCCCCGTGACGAAGCGTGCTGCAAAGTTTCAATAATGACACGTCGCGACAAAATACTGATATGGCACGCCGCGGCAGATGCTTGCCGCGGCAGATGCTTGCCGTGCAGAGAGCGTGACATGTCAGTATCTGCCACGACGTTCAGTTTCAAGCTTCGTCACGCTTTCGTCACGGGGGTTTTCAGTCTGATGTAACAGCGGGGGTACCTTTTCTGCCTCCCGACGTTCTCGGTTTCGATGTTGCCTGGATTGAGCGTATAAATTCTATGATGAATATCTCTGATTAGCTGCGAATAAATCTTAAAAAAAAATGGGGGTGCATAAAATATGTCTGCCACCAAATTCGCAATATAACTGCCCCCCACGGTTCCAATGAAAAAGTTACTTAACAAATTTTTGTTAACTATAGTCTTCCGAAACTCACATTATTAGCGGCAAAATGTGTCCGCCTCGCCAAGGAAGTCCTCTGAAATATGCAAATCAAGTTTCTTTCAAGCACGTGCCGAGAATACAATGACCGCCTAACACTTATTAGTTAAAACACATTCACCGGAACAAGATAGTGAAAATAAGTGCTGAAAAAATTTAGAGACCACTAACTGCTTAGACATAGTGTGTGTGTGTGTGTGTATGCGTGTGGTACATACCCAGTGGCCCACCAACTGAGGGAGGCGACATATAATAATAAAAAAAATCTAATAAGTAGTCGAAAATTATGAGCTATTCCATTAGGGGGTGTGTGAGCTTCAGAGATACATAAGAGCCGACATTATACTTACAGGTTTTTATGCAGTAGGTAATTATTCTATCAGGTTCTACTTTGTTGCTCAAAATTTCGTGTTATATAAGCCGATGCATCCGATGGTTCGAATACGTTTTTTTAAAGTGGTATGTGTGCTTTAGAGGTATACTTATGAGGCTAATTACAAAATGTCTGTCGGAAATTGTTTGATTGCACAAAACATGCAGTTGCGTTAGCATGCAGTGGTGATTAAATGACCCGTCGCGGGAGCTTAGTTGGTATGTATATGTCGTCGTGCTGCTGAGCTCGCGGGCGCGGGTTCGATCCCCGCCGCGGCGGCCGCATTCCGACGGGGGCGTCACTTGTGTACCGTTTACATTGGGTGCACGTCAAAGGACCCCAGGGAGTCACATTTTATCCGGTGTCCCCCTCACTACGGCGTGCCTTATAATTAGATCGCGGTCTTGGCACCTCAGAATTAAATTTTTTTTTCATAAAGGCCGGTGGAAATATTCAGGATATCACAAGTATATCCTGAGAGCCACAGACGGATAGACGCGAAACCGTGGTCGGCTAGGCAAAAAGAAAGGAAAGGTTTCGCTCGAAAAGAAACAAGACGGAAGCGTCAGTGCAATCCGACACCAAAAGTGCCGCCCCGACGGCAGTATTTTCTGTCGTTTCACTGCAGTTACCGAGAGCACACGTTCCTCAGCGCGCGTTCCTCAGCAGTGAATTATCGATAATACTTTCAATTAACTGCTGCAGTAAAGGCCGCCAGTAACACTAGCAGCAACTGTCTAATAAAGGCGACAATAGTCGCATATATTACACACCTTTACCTCCCCGTGTATCTTACGCGCCCGAAAGCCCAAACAACGAGACACTTTTTTTTTTCTCGCTTCGTTTCAATTAGTGTGCAGCAAGTGCTAGTTTCATGGACTTCTTCTACCTGATTTAGTTAAGCGCCTACTTATGCCGCATGGAAAAGCAGTCGTCGCACATTAGCCGTCCTCGAATATCACTCGGCGTTTGCGCCTGGAGCAGCGATCGATTGCGTATACGCACCACTGCAGCCCACGGCCCCGTGCGAGGTATACGGGCCTGTCGGCGTATGTGTACCGAGCGTGCATGCGAGAGATGCGGTGTGTTGGGCAACCTTGGACATTCCTCGATCTCCTGCGGCACGCGGGCCTCGGCGACGCATCCACGACGTCCGTCCTCAGCCGGCTGTGCGCCCGCGTGTGTGTGTGTGTGTGCGCACGCGTGTCTGCATGTGCGCGGCCTGGCTCACCGTTGCCCCTTCTCGTCCTTGTGGATTTTTTGGCCCGCTCGCGACTGCAACACGCACGCGAGCGCGGATGACGTTTGAAAAGGAAACCTGTCGGTGGGACTCCCTGCCTTGTTCGGCGGCGCAGGCCCGAACTTTTCCCCCGCGACGATGTTCGGCGGGTCCGCCGCTCCTTGTCGAGCTGCACGCCGCCACGTTGGCATAACGAGGTTGAGGCTCGGCTCGGGGTTCATTGTCCTGCCGAGTTACGTATGTGCGCGCGCGGGCAGATGACTCGCGCCTGGGACTCATCAGAATACGCGTATGGCTCTATAGCTGTCTTTGCCGGGCCGCTCTTATGGTGTGTGTAGGGGGGGATAACGAACCGTATATGCTTCTGCCTGGCGGCGCCTCTGCGCTCGTGCGCCTATAGTGCTTCGTTTCGTCTCTTTCTGATGGCGTAACTACGTGGCCCAGTGAGACGTGAGCGCACGCGGATGAAGAGCGGCAGATAATAAAAAACGTCTGTCTATAAAACGTCGTCTCTGTCACGGCTGCGCGCCTGCTTTACGAGGATTCATTAGCGCCTTTCCCCGGACTGCAGCGAAATCAGTGAGGTGGTGGAAAAAAGGGGCAAGCTACAGAAATGCTATCTAGTGACGAAGCAGTTATCACGACCCTAAAGAGAATCATCAAGTTCAGCTATATATGCTAATTGTGCTTCTGAAATACAAATACAGCCACTCCAATTGTGAGCGGAGGCTTGGTAAGCAAGAAAAGACGCACAAATGAATGACAGGTAGCGATGCTGCCTTGAAGTGCTCGCACCAACTCACCGTGACGTCATTAATTGTTACAGCATCTACTACCCCCCCCCCCCCCCCCCCCTCTATTGGCTTTTCCTTAAAGGAGGACCACATGGCATTTTATATGTGCACGATATTACAGAGAGCATGTTTCGTGAATCTTTTCTGCGCAATAGCCGCGCTGATACAAGAATATACATTGAAATCTGTGACCTCACACTGACGTACCTTCGCTGAGGGTTTGGCGCGACATAAAAAATAAGGGGAAGTTTGGCCTGTTTCTCCGGTAACAATCAACATTTCTCCGCCGAATTAATGACAAAAAGGTGTTGAAACAAGAGTTTACCAATCTACACTAATTTAGTGTACTTTGATATTTGCTTGGAAGAATAACCGCAATTATTAACAAGTAATTCATTCGAAATATCGTTTTCTTTCTGGATGAGCCCAAGTGACTGTGATGGAGATGGTATGTTCGTTCATTTCGTTCTTTCTTTTTTTATTTTCTTTTTGTAATTGCTGATTCTTTCAGG
This sequence comes from Dermacentor silvarum, assembly GCF_013339745.2. Lineage (NCBI taxonomy): Eukaryota > Metazoa > Arthropoda > Arachnida > Ixodida > Ixodidae > Dermacentor > Dermacentor silvarum. Next base: position 212,186,425 of record NC_051154.1, read on the forward strand.
CCAGCTGAGCGAAGCACTGATTGATGTAGTTGAGAAAAATGATCTCCAAATTGCACACTGTCTCAACGAGTGAGAGCGCCGACCGAACGGCCCGATCGGCCAGTTGTATTTTGTAAATGATTGATACCACCTTCCAACCGATGGTCGGCTTTCTAGCAGTGCTTGTGGGAAAGATGATTACACTGTGCAACTCATGGTCCAATCGGCAATAAGAAAGTAAAAGAATTTATACTTTAGATTTTGAATGACCGACGTACCTGGCCGCGTGATCAGTGCTGTATATAGTAAACAATATAAATAAATAGAAGACAAAAAATCTAATGTGTTTGCGCAGAAGCAGTCGAGGAGGAGGACAGGCTGCAGCTCTTGGCAAATACACACATTGACTCGTTCTAGCGGTGCAGCTACAAGTGATGTAAACGCATGTGCAACTTTGCAGCCATGGAAAATAGGGGTCCCGTGTATTACACACAGCATCACGCAGGCCTCGGTATGGCGCTCCGGAGGGCAAGTCGTGAGTTTCAAAGTTTCAGAGAACATAGGTATAATGACGTATACAGCTGGGATTTCGGGAAAGCCGCATGATCCGTCTGCGAGATCATCATGTAACAGCGCAAAAAAAAAAAAAAGCACATGACAAAAAGGGAAGACACAGCGCTTGCGTAGCCTTTTCTTTTTGTGCCCGTTCTTTGCGCTGCTACACGAAGAACGTTATCTAACTCGCCGATTTCTCTATTCTTGTCCACCTAAAAGAATTCGGGGGGCCACGTGTTTCAGGCTCCCGATGTGCAAAGGAATGGGTGGAATCCCCGTGGGCTCTGTCATCACTCACGGTTTCGTACTGACACCTTTGGTGCATTTCCGCCACGACGGAGCCACACCTCGGGGTTCTCTTCTCGCCGGCGCTTCACGGCCTTCGCCTCCAGGCGACGTATAGCGTATACGCACTTGTGGCGGGCCTTTGTTTATTCGCTGCACAAGCTATTTCTCCCCCGGTATGGTCGCATATTCGTTCAGGAGCCGCGGCGGCCGCACCGCGCCTTGAACTCTCGCTCCACGCAGGTGGAGGCCGCACTTTGCGTGGGGGGAGGGGCAGTACAGGGAATCTGTGGCTGGTGTTTGCGCTGGCGGTTTTTTCCCGTACTTAATTTTCGGAACCGCGGTTTTATGCGATTCTTCGGCTGTCCTTTAAAATTACCTTCCCGGATGACCTCGTGAATATATGCAAGAGGGTGTTCGTACATGTTCTTTCGTTTAGCAGTTTATACCTCTTGGGTTAAGATACAAACCAAGCTGTTGAAATAATGATGGACAGCCGTTAATTTCCTGACACGTCGCGCGAGGACCTGGTATGCGTTGCCCGAGTTGGGTCGGCGACGTTGTTAAGGCCACATAGTGAGTCAGGTGGCCGTCCAGATCTCGCACATATAATTTATACATACGGCAATAAAAAACATGCATGGAAAATGAGAAGGTAGCGTGGTCCATAGTTTCAGGCACGTTACTAAAGGCGACAATCAAGTAGATGAAACGAAAATATCCTCTTTCCGAAGCCATGTCCTAACTGGCAAGGTTTGAGTGTGTCACCTGTAAAAGAAATATTTTTTTTTAAAAGAGGAAACTACATTTTACGAGCTCCTGTAAGTACATCATGGACTGATAGTCCGACATATATTGAGCGATAACGGCAGCGGGAACAACATCGATATTGAATCTATGTCAAGATTTTTTTAGTAACAAAAACAAAAGACATTTTTTACTCATTGTAATAAATACCACAGAAGAAAGAAAGAAAGAAAGAAAGAAAGAAAGAAAGAAAGAAAGAAAGAAAGAAAGAAAGAAAGAAAGAAAGAGAAAGGTAACGTGGTCCAATAGACATCAGCGTTCAGGCCCGGAGGAGACAGTTCTGAGCCCTGCATGCAATTAGTCAGTGTGAACTGGCTTCTTTCATTTTTTCTAGTTCGTGTCTGTTTTTGAAGCAGATTACGTCACTTTCCACGTTCGGCTAATCTATCAACTTACAACCCCCCAAACTTAGCCCAGTTGCCCTCTCCGAGACTTGAGCAGGCTGGCACAGAACGTAATATCCTGGAATGTTCATCTATTATTCGCTTGATATTGTTGGGTAATTTTCATACTGATGGGGGGCGGAATGCGAAAACGCACCTGTACGATGCCTTTGCTGCACGTAAAGAACCTCAGGTGGTAAAAATTAATCCGCAGCCCTCCTATAGCTCCAGCGTTGCTGTGGGATGCGAAATCCTATCAATCAGTCATCTTTTGCATTCGTAACCAACTGTTAATGATGTGGTGTTAAGACTACGATTAGAAGAATATACCGGATGCCTTTGCACAACCTTTTGCTAAGTGTTGTAGCTTTTTAGGCGTGCGTAATCTCAGCGTGGAATGGTTTTGATTACGGTAACTAGCAGTGCATAACTGCGTCGAAAACCTTGCCCGCGCGATTCCTTGAGACAGGCGTGCTCGCGCTCGTACGGGGTTGACGTGTTCACGTGGTGTAGACATGCACCTTAAATCCAGAAAAAGTGCACCACACTAAATACGTGAATCACATAACGTATTAGAAATACTTCTTTTCTTTTGTACACCGACAAGGGTCGGAGACAGAAAACCGCAGTAAGGAACAATTATTTCCTGTTTCTGAAGGAGAGTGAAAGTTACAGATGCGCACACTTGTGGGGGGCGCCGCGGCTTTCAACTCGCATGAGGGACCTTCTGATAAAGGGCCTCGTACTTAGCGTTACGCAACTGCTCGAACAGCTGAGGAGAAAGCTTGCGGGCGCTGCTGCGCATGTCGTTCCGAAAATGTGCTGCTGCTTACCCAGACTTTTGATAATTACCTTGACCCTTATAGCGAGCCGACCGCGCTGGTGCAAAACAATGGTGGGAACGATGCACCCCTCGTCTCGCGTGGGCCGCCTGCTCGCATTGTCTGAACGCGCAGTAATCGCTCATGGCCCGCGTGGCGCAGCCAGCGCGATGCACTTTCGCTGCATGCCTGCCGCCACGCGATCCACTCACAAACTTGCGACCTCAGGCCCTAACGCGCGACGATACCGTGGGGTTGTGTACACCCCCACGCCCTCCATCTCAGATTACTGCGGTGAGCGCGCGTATTTGTTGGAACAAAATTGGTAGCGAGATGCGTGATTTTGCTTGTGACACCGGTATAGGTGATGGCGGTAGGATGCGCGACCGCTTCGATTCAACAGCTTGTCGGTGATCCCCCGCCCATCAGTACGGAGCAGTGTCTCACTGTCACTACTACCGAGACGCTTCGTCTTTGCTCGACCCCGTTTATTTTTTTAAATGGAGCGGAAGCATCGCTTTTTTGTACTCCCGCACCCTCGGGTTTCATGTGTTCCTTCTTACCCTCGTATCTTAACTGGGTGAGGCAAAATTTTCGCGCATTGGCATTGTGTTACTAAACTAGGGAAAAGAAGAGCATGACTCAAGGCAACGAAGGTATCTAATACCTGAGTGAGATGGATACGAGTAGCCTTGTTCAGGCATGATGGAAAAGTAACGGGAAAGCGTTGCTATAAAGATTTCCTTGAAATGATGGAAGCAAAACATGCCAGCTTCTTTCAGTCTGTTTCTTAAATCATTTTCGTCCCGTTTACGACATTGTGGCATGTTATAAATGTCTCACATTTCATAGCTGTTGGAGATTAATTAAAAAAGAAGGAAGCAGCGCGAAGCCCTCAGGCCAATATGCAGCGCACGTGCCTTCCCGCTATTACGCGAGAATATTTGGGCTATTTGTCAAACTAAACTGGTAGCATGCTTCGCGTAACGGCGAAAGGCAACTGTCCACAGTTGAAAACGAGTATTCCAAGAAGTGAGTGAGAGTAGTGGGAGGGGGGGGGGGCGAGTTGTTGCTTGGGTCGTGAGACAGGAAGGGAGGAGGGCTGGGGGTTATATAGTAGCCACCGCCTCGTAGCTACAGCCCCCGTCCGCGGGCGAGCGGGGCCACCGCGCGGTAAGACAAACTATATGTTCGCGGCCTGTTTGGCAACACCGCTGCCCCTCGCAGTGCCAAAGTGTCGATGGCACGCGGGGGGCGGAAGGAAGAGCGCATCCCGAGTTGGCGCTATGCATAACGTGGCGGATTGCGGCAAGTGATGTACCAGCCTCCCGGAGGGTTAGCGCCGCCGCTATCAAGGCAAACCGGCGGCTGACCTATGGTCCTTTGGCAGTCACCCTCGAGGGCGACCAGCCGTCCTTGAGCACGGCCCGCGTTCATTGTCGTGTGCGCGCCGCCGCCGCCGCAGGAACGGACAACGACGGCGGCGAGACACGGGGCGCGCGCCTTTTCTCTCGGCCTCTTCTTCCCAGTGCATAGAAGAAGCCCGGCCGCTGCTGCGCAACAGGCGGCCCTATTAAGGTGCCCACACTGGCACTGCGCCAGCCTGTGTTGCGGGGCAAGGTGACAGCGGGTTTCTCGCGCGGGCCCGCGCGGCGAGCTCCCGCTGCAGCCAAACACAGAGGTCTCATGATCGCGGCGGACAGCGGTGTGAAATATCTGACACCCGCGAATGCGCGCGCTGCCCCTGAGAGGTGGCGACGACGGCGTTCCGGAAGGTGATGCCATTCCAGCGACACCGTGTGCCCCCCTGTCAGTGAACGCGGAGGGTTGAGCGGCGTCTGTTGACTCTTTGAGCCGTATCTCCCGCTCGTCTAGGACAGCCGTTTCTCGTGTATATTGTGCAATAAATTTGGGGACAGTGCTTGCGCTCCTCTATACGCTAAGCTTGTTGGGCCGTGCAGTGATTTACTTCCGGTGGCAAAAAGCTCCCTCGTGAGCTATCAACTATGGGCGAACCTTGAGTAAGGCAAGCGGGCCTCGCGGGTTTTGTTGGCAAAGACCGCGCTCCTGTCGGCCCTGCTTGTTTGCGGCGCTTGACGCGTCACTGTATCTTGCGTTGGCCGTTATGTCTATCTAACCAACTTACGCGAGACGTGAGCAAAAGTTCCGAAGGTTGCTTATCACAAGCTGACGTCGTCTGGTGCATAGAAACATGTGTCAGCCGAGATGAGAACTGTAGCTGTTCTGCATGATTTGATTGGAGATAATCGTTTAGCTGCCGTAGTCTTTTCTTTGCATTGAACGAGGGCGTTGGAGAAGCGCCTTGGTTTTTCTGCTCACGTGCTCTTTGAAGAATCGAGCCTTTGAACGCTGTCTCTTTTAGGCATGTTGTTTCAGGCATGCTGTTGCTCAATTGTACGACGGAATAACAATAATAAACCTCTTTATACCCAATCTGCTTAGGTAATCTCAAGTTCACCGGAATAACCGCCTTTGCGAAAAAAAAACAATATGCCCCATATCCAATAATTCTATATGAACGTATGGGGATCAATATAAACCACCATGTTCCCATATAGTATGATATGGGGCATGTCCCACATATGGGGCATGTCCCACATTATGTGTGCATGATTGATGTATAAATTAGTCTCATTATATATAATAACATGGGACATGCCCTATATGATATATGGGAACGTCTCTTTCTCTCTCTCTCTCTCTCTACGGGTCTTCATATGGGATTCCCAAAGTTCATATGGAATTATGGGACATAGGGAATGTGGGTTTTTCGAGAACGCCGTTGTCGTCATCATCATCAACAGCCTACAAATCTCATCATTTCGGCAAATCATGCGGTGCCTTGTCCCCGTCCAGTCAATTTCTGCCTCTGTACGCTCTCTCTCTCTCTCTCTCTATATATATATATATATATATATATATATATATATATTTCTGTCTTTAACTGGCATAAGTGGAGTGTTACTTGGTTGTTTCGCGAGTTTATTTCTCATCCTAGCCCCATAAGTTAGGATTGGTAGAATGCAATGACGTAATTTTTTTTTCGGGGATATCAATGAACTGCCGTTCATTACTTTTGTAATCATTCACGAATACCTGGCATAACTAGGTGAGAAAGAACATGAGGCCGAATTCACAAAGTTTTTCGTGGTAAGTTCTGGGTATTGGTTGGCTGCCGTCGCAAACATTATGTCCAACATTACGATGGGCTGACATCTCCTGCTACGAAAAGTTAAAGCGTAAGAACATTTCTGTGGAAACGGGTCTATGGGTCTCTGCGTTTTCATGTGTAAACACAAATTTACCATTTTTTTTTCAAGTTCTTCAATCCTCAGCAGAAAGTAAACCCCTACTTCGACTGAAATATCCCATACATTGCGTAATGCTAACGACCTGTTCATCAAGCACGTTTGCAAATGAAAAACCTGTATAAACATAAAGATTTAAAGTTTGTTTCTGTCGGGCTACCTCTGCTCAAAATTCAAGCACCTCAAGCAATGCTAACGACCCGTTTGTCAAGCAAGTTCCTTGAGTTAGTAGTGTTCATAGACGACAACCCTGCGCAAACATTAAGCTTTCTTTTTAAGTTTACTTTTCTGCATGTTTGTGTTCGTTTACGATGCATAATGTTTTGGCGCGAGTCTCGTCCACATAAACCTGATTGTTATCGTCATTACCTTAACTGTCTTCAAAACGAGCGCAGTGATTTCGTAAACAACGGCAAGTGCTGGCCCCTTCCCCCGTCCCTTTCTTTCTTTTTTTTTGTAGCAAATCGTTTCCTCTTATAGATCTTCTTGCATTCGGATCGGAGATTGAAGGGGAGACATGCAGCAGCTGATGCACGTCGCGCTGCCGTTCTTCCATAGTGCTTCACGTTTCTTTTGGCACAGTGGGCTTTTTATTTTCTTTCATGTAATCACAGCTTAGTGAATGAATAGCTATATACGAGAAACGACTGTTCGAGACTTGCACTTTGCCACCGCTCTTTAACAAGCGTCGTATAGCCGGTCTCTCACGCATACGGGATGCCCGCACGGACTTCCTATAGTGGGCATATCCCATCCAAAGGACGTTGGGTAAGTTTGCGTTACTCGCGCGCGCATCGTTGTATACACCATACCCAACTGGCATGGCGCAAGCGTGCACGCTGGCTGGAAGGGGCGAGGTTGAAGGGTATGTGGTTAGTCGGAGGAGAAAGTGATGTGAAGCAAGCCGCGGTGGAAGCGGCAGACGCCTGCGCAGACCTTTTGACCGCCCGGAGAAGAACAGCCGCCTCCGACTCCTGAGCGGCCATGTTTCCCGGGAAAAACTAGGCCACGCGAAACGGATGAAGAACGGACATAAACCTTCTGCAAGACCTGCTTTGCGTGTGCATTGCCGCAGCTGCTGTGCCTTCTCGCCGTCCCGTCAGAGCGTGGGTCCCGCGAGAGCCGGAACCGGGCCCCCCGTGCGACCGGCGGGCATTGTGAAAGCCGCGCAGTATCTTTTCCCAGCGTGGCAGACGCAGAGACGGCGCTTCTCCGTCTACTTGACAGACAGGCGTAAACGGCTCGCCGGCGAGGCGCGCCAAGAAAAAGAAGTAACCGAGACCAGCGTATTCCGCGGTCAGTGTCCCTCCTTCTTTTTATTCATTATCCCGCCATTTTAAAGCAGCGCGTAATGCGAAGAGCGGCTCGACCTTCCAAGCCGGATGGGAGTAGTTTCGTTTTCTTTCTTTCTTTCTTTCTTTCTTTCTTTCTTTCTTTCTTTCTTTCTTTCTTTCTTTCTTTCTTTCTTTCTTTCTTTCTTTCTTTCTTTCTTTCTTTCTTTCTTTCTTTCTTTCTTTCTTTGTAAATTGAAGCAAAATTTAGAGAAGCAGGCAGAAATGCATGCGAACGGGAAACTGGCAAAGTTTACGGACTCCATTCGAAGAGTGTAGGTGGGGGCGAACAGAGCACAAAGATTGAGCTGGAATAAATGCGATCACTCTTTTGCACTAGTTCACATATCCTGTGAGAAAGAAAGAGAAAGAAAGAACTTGCGGTGGGGGCGACGCCCTGTATAGCTTAACTAACCGCCGTGAGCAATACTGAACTTTCATGTAGTGCACGTTAAAGAACCCCAGGTGGTCAAAATTATTCCGGAGCCCTCCACTACGGCGTGCCTCATAATCAGAACTGGTTTTGGCACGTAAAACCCCAGAAAGAAGAACATGTTCGGTGCATTGGTGGGAGGTGCAGCCTTCTTTTCACTGTCGATGCATGGATGGAGGCAGTGCGCGGCGCTCTTAGGCGTACTTTATGCTTGAAATTTTAGCACGAGTTCTTCGTATTCAGTTGAATAATTTATCTTCTCACTTGTATTTCACCCGAGTGGTGTATTTTCACCCGAGTGATGTAATATGTAAGGTATTTCGGTGAAGGCAGGTGCTTTAAATGTACTTTCAAAAAAGAAAAAAAAATAAAGAAAGGAGGGAGAGAGAGAGAAAGACGCACGGGATGTATGAAATTCCATATTAGTGAAACGAAAGAGAAAATTTAATTTGAAGAGTATGACCTCGCACGCTGCCATGCATTTATTCGAGCAATCGATGCCTTTTCATCTAATGCGGTTTTTGTTCAGGAGCTGCTGCTGAACTCGGTAAAATATATTAGTGACCTCGCCACCTTCTTCAAAATTTGCAGCTAGGAATTTGCAATTACGGGTGGCGTTTATAGCTTTAAGCCCACAGCTGCATGTGTCGGATCTTGCATCTCTAAGTTTTTCAAACTGCTAGACCATGACCTAAACTGAAAGTGTTAAGCATATTCTGACCACGTCACCTACTCCCCACTCCCAACTTCCAACTCTTCAAAATGTTGCACGCTTTTCAGTGTGTATGAGTCCCAGCTCATTTTAGCTAAAAAAATGACAGGAAGATGAAGTCTTTTCGACAGTGGGCGAACAAGGGAGGCATCAGAGCCAAAGTTAAAAAAAAGAAAACTGTCAGCCCTTCCACTGGGGTGGAGATGGAAGACCAGCGAAGCTGTACTATGGTGGGAATTATGTATTTCAAATTGTGACTATTAAGATGTGATGGCGTAATTGGTTATTTGAACTATTAAAGAATGAGAAATATATAAGATTCGGTGGTTTTCATTTATTTAGTGACCACAGGAACCAGGCCCTGCTGTCGCTACGGTACACCGCCATAGGGTTAAGACTTAAGATTGACTGCAACCAAATAAGGAAATTTACTAGCCCGACGTTTCGGAACCAATTCGGCTCCTTCTTCAGGGGGTATTCTTCGGAGGTGGCGGTGTGCCGCTTTTAAAAGGTCCGTCGTAACAAAGCTCTCTCCCCCTTCCTCTCCTTTGTTACGACGGACCTTTTAAAAGCGGCACATCGCCACCTCCGAAGAATACCCCCTGAAGAAGGAGCCGAATTGGTTCCGAAACGTCGGGCTAGTAAATTTCCTTATTTGGTTGCAGTCAATCTCTAAGTCTTAATCAATTTTCCCAACCAGACAGGTAATTCTGTCGAAATGTTTAGCTTCCGCCATAGGGTGTACGGCAAAGGTTGGAACGTTCTTCATAAACACGTCACCAACGCCGCACGCATTCGGTTAGAACGCGGGCAAAACGCCGCCGCTATCGACAATAGTTGTGCGCGTTGTTTGTGTGACCGCACACAACCGCTGTCAAAACGCTGGCTACGTGACGGAATGGCTAAACGCCGTTGTTGACGCTGTTAGGGGAGAGGCGGGCGAGAGCCCAGAGAGAGTCGGCGGCACAGGCGGCACAGGCCGGCAGGCCTGCGCGAATGCTACGCAGTGGCAGAGCGGGCACGCACATGCACAGTCTCGATGCCCTCCTTGCCCGCCGCTCCCCTTCCGAAGTCGCGCTTGCTCTCCGCCGTGCATTCGCTCCCCGTGAAAGCGCGCGTCCCTCGCCCTCGGACGCTTTCACTCGCACGTAAGTCGCGTTTGCTCTTCACCGTGCGTCCGTTACCCGTGAAAGCGCGCGTCCCTCGCGCGCTTTTATTCGCACATACAGCATTAGGCCAATGAGAGTTTTTTTATATTGCCGGACGCGACCATCGAAGAGTGAGCCCTTAACAGCTTCGCTATAAAAAAGTTGTAGTGCGAAAAAAAAATTACATTATGGGGTTTTACGCACCAAAACCACGATCTGATTATGAGGCACACCGTAGTGGGGGGACTCCGGAAATTTGGACTACCTGGGGTTCTTTAACGTGCACCTAAATCTAACTACACGGGTGTTTTCGCATTTCGCCCCCATCGAAATGCGGCCGCCGTGGCCGGGATTCGATCCCGCGACCTCGTGCTCAGCAGCCCAACACCATAGCCACTGAGCAACCACGGCGGGTAAGTTGTAGTGTGTAATATCTCGAAACTGCAGAGTGGGTATTTAATTAGAGGTCGTAAGGGAGAATGACTTCCCGATAAATTTTGTCCAACTGGAATGTTTCACGTGCACCTACATGAACCTTTTTGTATTTCTCATAAATCAAAATGCGGCCGCCTCCGCCGGAAATCGAACCCCTGACCTCGAGCTGAGCAGCAGAACGCCGCACAGCCACTGATCCACCACGGCGGGTAGCAAACATTTCGACAAGGGTACAGGGTGGACTTGACAAAAGACGAATCCCCTTGTCAAAATGTTGGCTCCGTGCGGAGGCTTCCCTCGTCCTCTCACTGTTTGAGTTATATTTGAGGTTGTCTTTATTCGCTCACTCTTTCGAATGACGAAAGTCAACTTGTTTGTTAGAGCAGAGCTTCTCAAAGTGAAGACGGGTTTTAGTCATCGGAGGCATTGTCACGAATAGATGTCAAGCTGTGAGCCGCATTTTGTCTACGTCAATGCCACAATATTAACGCCATAGCGTTAGAGGCCCCGTGTCGCAGAAAATCCGGCATCGGCGTCAGCGTGGGCGTGCCGGCGTCGGTGGTGAAGAAAATCATCCCGAACCGTAGATGTTTTTGACTCTCCTATGAAACAGGTCCTCCGCCTGGCGCAAGGCGTTAGTGAACAAAATTGAATTTCGCAAAGTAAAATCCGTCAGAAAAATTGTAAAGTACGACTTTACCACAACCTGAAGACATGATAGCGTCGTATTGTAATTTGAATGTACGAGAAAACTTAATTCTGTAACGAGGAAAATTAAACACAAACTCCCTTTTCCAGCATTTCTACCATACCAATAGCGGCGCGCAGAAGCGAAGGTGGAGAAAAAAGAAAGCTGCAGTTGCAGGGAAGCCTGACAAGCATTCAGGGATCTTTGAATGCTATCGCGTTCCTCTCTTAAAGGCGAAGCTTAATCGTCCTCAAATTTTGAAGCAATTTTATGGAAATCCATCCAGAATGAACGCGCTCGGGAAAGGGCTCGTCGTCGACGTGCCGATTCTAGCGTGAGGGCTTCCGAAGCCCAGGCGAAATGTCAGCGAAGAGCCGCGGACCCCGAGTTGAGGGAGCGCGATATTGAGGCCAAATGTCAGCGAAGAGTCACCGACCCCGAGTTGCGGGAGCGCAATGTTGAGGCCAAACGTCATCATCGTCTTACCCTCCATGCAGGAGACCGACAACGGTGGTGCGCGCCTCGGCAACGCTAGCGCCAACTTCCCCGGTGCGATGGTCAAGTTTCAACGCGATTTTCTCAACGGGAACTTCGGAGCCAGCTGCAGTGTGTGTGACTGGTTTCGGTTCGAGCACAACGTGGTACTCGTCAGTGCAATTCATTCGGAGGAACACCAAAAAAACCCACAAGCTTCGCTTACCCCCCTTTCCTCGACAGGGGAGGGGCTACTGATTTTTTGTTTTGTTATCCCATTGTTAAAATTCCGGAGCAGCTTCTCAACGCCCCACCGAAGAGCTCCCAATGACCTGGCCAACGTGAACCCCATTTTATGAAACACTTTAGTGTTACGTAGTCTGAGTCCACACAGCAATCACTAACTGACAAGTGTACGTACGTGTACGGTGAGCTGCGCCGCGTACACATCCACATGTCTCGACGGTTTGGCAAGTGGATGATGTGATTACTCATCATTCTGCCGTCGGTGTCATCATCGTAGCTGTCATCGTGGTCGCACCGTCGTCGTCGCTGTCGTGAAACCGTCATCACATTGCCGTCTTCGTCATTGTTCTTACTCGGTTGTCTTCTTCCTACCGCATTCCGATGAATCATGTTTACGGTTCTTTTAAAATCTACAGAGCCAACACATCAAAAGCATTGTCTGGATGTAGCAACTGCCAACTGTGTTACAAGGAATGTAACACAGTTCGCCGTTGTAGTACACATTACACTTACTGTAGCACTGACCGGGCAGCCGCAAACCGGAAACTCTCATACGGTTAACCTCTGCGCCTTCCTTCTGTATCTCTCTGTCGAGGATGCAAAATGCGGTCGGCCGTCTACGCTAACTATGTTTCTCTGCGATGATTGGCCGGAGCCTGTTTTGTCAAAGCGCATTGCGAGTACGCACTGCTTGGTGAATCCCGCCGCCGATTTTTAATTTCATTCCGGGCAGCGCAGGATATGGCGCAAGTTGTGGGTCAAAGCACCCTTTTACGTAACATGCGAACGCGCGAAAACGTGCCACAAAAAACATTTTCTTATTAAGCGTATACAGGGAAATGTTCATTTCTAGGTGTAATAAACATCCTCGCTTCAATTGCGCTCCAACGTGTGATGCCGAAAGGGACAACAAAGAGGACCGCGTAAGATGTGGTGGTTTTGTAAATTGCGTTTAACGGGAATTACAGAAGAGTCAGCCTTACAATGAGCGCTGACGTGCTAAGCCAGGAAACACGCGAAGCGAGAGCCAGCTGGCGACACCACCTTTAAATTGTGGCACTAGCTTCACGCGGCTTCATGGACTTTGACAACGCCTGCTTAGGATCAAGTTAATTGTTTGTTGATGAAGAGAGAGAGAGTCAGTTTACACTGCATCCTAAGTTTACCGAAAGACCGAATGTGGGAAGTGTTGCAAATTTTTATTCGAACGAAAGCGACCCAGAACAGGTGAACATGCCTCGTGATTTCGTACGTGTGACGCCGTGACGTCGCATTGTCGTACCAGCGCTGCAGTTTGGACGCGAAGTTCAATGAGGGAAACATTCGCTTTCATTTTCTCCGCTAGTAACCGACTTCTTTTTTCCCGCCAGATAAGTTAATATAATGCCTTCAAATACCGCTTCACTACTCTGAAGTGATTTGTCGTTGCTCTTATTGGGTCCCTTTAAAGTCGGTACGCAACGTTACTAATTATCGTGCCAAAAAAAATTCCATTCGCCCTGGTGCATGCTCGTATACCTACGGTTAGGAATATTTCACAGCGACTGAGTTATTCACTGCCAGTGATTTTTAGTTTTGCTCCACGACATACATTCACCCTTGTAACAGGAAGGAGGGCTCTTGGCAGGCAGCGCACAGGGCCGCAAATAAGTTGCTTCTTCTCTCTCTTTCTACTGACGTCTCCGCGTAGGGGGAGAACGCGGCGTGACTTGAGCACGCAGTTTTCTGACCTCGCGCGCACCTTACCATAGATTGACCCAGCTTCCAATTCTAGTTTCTCAGATGCGTGGCATGCCGAAGTGTATGTACTGGTAGGCAGCTACGCGCACGGTATGTCGCCGCACTTATCTGCGTGAGCTGCGCGTGTTTAATTAGCCTGCAGCGATGGCTCATGCAGGAAAAAGAAAATTATACGATCCAGTGAGACTTATTTTGGGCACCTGTTCAGCGGATGTGCTTGTTTGCGTTTTTCTTCTTGCAAAGGGGATGGGGACACGATGTGAAACGTCCATGGAAGTGCAAACCGGTGAAGAAACGTCGTAAACTTTCAGCGAAGCCAGCTTGGCACTGCGTATTTAGTACGGCATTTGTTAAACAGGCTCTGAACTTTCCAGGTAACCTAAACCGTTCGAAATGCCTGATACTGTGCGCTCGTTACGTTATTCCCTTGTTCTTCCGTATGCACTACAGTACTTCCTCTTTTCGTTGCCTACGTTTCCGTTATCGCTTCGTGCGATGGTGATGTCAGGTCGCGCACGTCTTGTATTTTATATATGGATATTCTGACATCAAGCCTGTGACGTGCAAGGCCGGCCTCTTGCCAAATATTTAGCGATAGGTGGAATTCCTCGCTGTTGGCCACATGCCCCATAGGCATACGTGAATCACTGGTCTTTCCCTTATACCTCCGGGTGAAATGACCAATTAAACGTTGTTGTTTGTTTTCGTATACAAGCGTCTCTGAAGGCGGATGATTGAAGGTAGCTGATGCCAAAGGGTTATACGTGAAGAGTGGTTGCTACGCTTCTCGCAAGAAGTTTTTTATGTCGACGTTTCGGCCAGAGCCAGGCCCTTCTCAGAACTAAATTTGAAAAATTTTGGGTCTGTTTTGAAGCCAAGGTCTTATTCGGAGACTTCACATTGATTTGGGCTTCGTGGGATCTGGGTATCTGGCCACTTTCGTATCGCCAAATTAGACGATTTGAGGCCTTCTAGTGCGCATTGGATAACGAAAAACTGCACCAAAATAAAACTTGGCACGAAAAAAAAAAAACGCACCAAGTTAGCGTAGAGCTATGTACGGAGCAGTAATAATGTGTAATTAGCGCAAAGAGGCCGGAATGAAGCCTACATGCTCTCGTTCAAACTGCGCGCGCCTAAAAGCAGAACCGGAAAAGTGTCATTGCTCAACTAAAAGTGTGGGCTGATACCGAAGGCAGTTCAGTCTAAACAACAAACCACATGATATACACTAATGCGCACAAGAAGACTTTGTCTTTCTTTGCTGTCAACAGCTGCTGACTTGATTTTTTTTTTATTTTTTAATGTGATTTCACCCGAGAGAATGAAAAGAAGGGAAAAGAAAGAAACGATCATCGTGTGTTCGCTTTCTTTCTTTCTTTCTTTCTTTCTTTCTTTCTTTCTTTAGACAGCTGCACGTGGGCTCTTGCACTTGCGTGCAATAGTCAATAGATAACCTCTGTTTTTACCCGCGGGTATGAATGCTGAACAGGCGTGTACTTGAGCACAAAATTTGAGAGGCAAGTGTTGGCAGAAATGGAGTTGGTTAAGGCGCGGGGTTCTTTAACGCTACGGTGGCTAGATTGGTAGGTGTGCCGACCGGCGTAGTTCACTGCTTCTCCGCATCATGACAGCAGGAGTGGCGCTGCGGTCAGAGGTTTGCCGTGAAACGCGCGTCGTCTGCTACTCAGAGTGTTGTTATTGCGCGCTTGTAATATTTAAGATAATAAGTTTTCACAGTAAAACTTGAAAGAAAATGGTTAAATTATGTTGAGAGAGTGCTTAACAGTGCGATGTTCCTTGTTGCAATCAGTAGTTTTGAAAATCGGTCATTTATATCGTCCGTTAACACGCTCAGGGCAAGGAGCGCTGCGTTCGCAGTCACGATAGTTCTCCGAATTCTTGTAATTTCCTTGGGCGTTTAAGGAGCGAAGTGAAGACTGTGGGTGATATTCGTGAATACCAAGCTCGTGAGACTCCGGGACAGAGTGAAAGTGTTCCTGCACAGAAGAAAACAAGCCCGAAGAGCACCACTTGCATTGCGCCGAATTGTAAGTTCCGCTACAAACATGCAAACCACGCGCTAAAGAATCATTGGTTTCGATGCGCAGAGACCCAGAACTTTCCGCGAGACGTCAGCTTGCCCTTTGCCGTGCTGAAAAAAATGCTTCAACCGCATTAGTCATGTGCCAGTGCCACTTCAAGGAGCATGTCATCGAGCGTATGACCGGCAGGAAGATTGTGCAGATTCCGATGGCGTATGTGCGGTTAGAGTGACGCTGTTCCTTCGCTGCTACCCGACCCTGCGCCTTACATATATTGAAGAACATTTCTAGAAAAACAACAAGCGAGGCTCCAACGGCATGTCGGCCGTTGAAATAATCCGGAAGAGACAGCGAGCAACTCCTCTGTAGACATTGGCCGAACTTAGACACGCTCCAAGCAAATAGGATGCGAATGCAAATATCGCGTGTTCTACAGGCGAAGAATGAGTATTTGTAGACAAGTGAAGAAATGAACCTGCTCAAAGACGGCCGACGAAATGTTTGTGTGTGCAAAAAATTCAGCTTCAAGTGCAGCGGCCGCGTTTTACAACGCAACGACTGGCAGATATGTCCTGCCGCTGGCATCTTTTCTTTTCCTTTCGCCAGCTGAAGCGTTCAGGAGTCATGGGTTGTGAGCAGCATAAAATCGAAATTACGAACAGCATCATCAAGCTAATACATTGCTCGCCTGCACTTCCTTGTGACGACCAAAACTTGGCTCCTGAGCGTACTACAGAAAATAAAAAGCACCTTACTCTGCGGCTACTCTACGTGCATTTTGAGCGCTGTGATGCAGTGAAGTGTTTCATTTAAAGCTATAGTTGCAATAAAAGCTTGGTGTTGCTTCATGGTTTGCGTGTGTCACCGAAGAATTACCTAAATTATTATTGTATTCAAGTATACATACATACGATCTTCACGAGTCCAAACTATGATTTTTCATGCTACAAGCTACTGCTTTCATCATGCATAATCACACGACGTAAGAACTTTTTTCTTTATCACCAACAAGTTTATATTATATTTTATAAATTTATAATAGCCCCAATACTAAAATGCTTTTGTTCAATTTCCTTGACTGCAGTCAAGGAAATCGAATCAAAGGATTTTAGTTGTACGAATATCAATATTTATTCCGTGTTTTACATCCCTTCAAGCCAAAGCATTTCTCTTGCAGATTCCGTGGTATACGAATACGCCCTGCACGTTCGTGTACAGCCCCTACATACTACATCCATTCTGCAAAGCAAACTTCGCCTTTCTCGCTTCATAAGAACTGATGAAGGGCTATTTCGTCCATGCAAAATTTGTGCTTCTCCTCGTGGACTTAAGTTTAACGTGTTTACCGAACTAAACAGCGTTAATAGCTATTCTTAAATGTCAAACGGGGAAACAAACAGGTGACGGAAAAGGCAAGTACGTTACCTTCGCTAGTGACAGAGCTCTGCTGCGTTCAGAAATTTGTAACTGTCTATTATGCCACTGTGAATGTGGTTTTCAGTTTAAATACGTTGTTAAATACGCCACAGTTGCAATGTAACGTGGCCGCAGCAGCAGACGACGCGCGCCGCTTGCGACAGACCCCCGACCGCAGCGCCAATTTTGTCGTCATGATGCGGAGAAGCGCTGAACTACTCTTCGTGCCCGGCGGACGGCACACCTACCCATCTAGCCGCCGTATTAACGCTGCAGCCAGAACTGAATCGCCTGTACCTCCGGCGCTGCCTGCAAGCAGATGTCCACTCTGCAAAGCTCCAGCGCAGTATTACGTGCTTCAAACTTTTTGAGCGACTCTTCTATTAGGTAGTGTCTATAGTGATACTAGCTCGGAAAAATAGCCGGCTTTGTTAGCGTTTAGTTCCTCAATACTTTAACCATTGAAAACGCTTCCGGGCTAAGCTATACAGCACATTCCACGCCGGCACTATCTGCGGTACTCGCTTTTTCTTCCCAAAGCACATTAGTGAGCCAAAAGGCACTTCTGACACGTGTCCTCAGTAATCACACAATATTTTAGCTATAGGAGAGCGCAGGAATTAATTTAGCTTTTCGTCCGGCTCTGGCAATCAATAGAGATAATTCAGACACGTTATTGAAATGGTTAATCATGCATCTGTTTCACTTATCGACACGCAAATTGCCGGCAGCCATTCTCTTTGGTTCGAACAACTCTCTCGCGAGAACAGTATGGGGGCTTGAAACGCGCATTAAATACATAGAAGTTTGAATGTAAATAGAATCTTCAGCTGAGCGTAGGATTCCTGCGGTGTTGATTATGAGCAGATTGCGTTTCATCGTACTGAAGAGCAGGCGGACGAACACGGACACAAGTAGAACGAAGAGCCGAAGCAAACGCCGGCGTTTCTGTCGTCCTTTTCGTTCTATACTTCTAGACAACGTCCTTACGATCTATACTACGCCCGCGTTTGCCCGCCTGCGTGCAGTAGCATGAATCCTTGCCAACTTGCTCAATTTTCAGTCGTTCTAAGACTGCTGTTCAGTTACCACGTCCGACTTGTCGCTTCCACGCACAAAACGCCTTGTCCACCGCGGCGCCGGTATAGCGTACACACAACTGAAGCGCACGTCGACAGAGCACGATGCGAAACGGCGCGCCATACGCGTGTCTGTAGTATATGACGACTGCGTTCCCACCACGCTGCCGACAAGCGGCGAGAATCACGGAGTCGTCACAGCGCCGCTCCGAGTAACCGGCGAGCTTCAGCCTTCGTCCGGCTCGCCTGTCCGGCCAGTTTGCGGGCGCAGTCTGCCGCCGCATGTATAGCGCTCCGTTTCTTCCGCGGGCGCGCTGTCTATGCTGGCCAAGGTCTTGCGATGCCTCGGTCACGATGCCGCGCGGCGCATGGCGGTCGTCCACTCGAGCGGCGGCTTCGGGACACGGCTATCGGTTCGTGAGGCGCCTCGCGCACGCAGGCCACTCTTAGTGCTGAGCGAGCTGCATGCCACACTTCGTGCGCTGCGTGCGGCGGCCAGAAGCCCGCATCGAGCCCGGCAGGGTGAAGCATAGAGGAGCGTCAACGCTATATATGTATATGTGCCGTGTTGTAGTAGGATGGTGACATACACGACAATACCGCTACCAGCGGACGTGACATCTGGCGGACCGCGCGTCGCTTCCGTCTCTCACTTTTTAGAGTGAGCCCAACACCACCTAGATAGCACGAGGCCTACGCACTCCGATGTATGACGTCATGCTACCTGTCCCGAAATTTCCATTGCCAAGGCTGGCGTGACGAAAGCGGTGACGTCAAAATCACTGTTGCTTACGCGGGAGCATCCCCATTAGACTCTATGGCCGTTGGGCCAGGTAGAATGACGTCATGATAGCAGTGCGTAGGCCTTGTGCTATCTAGGTGGTGTTAGTGAGCCTCGAAGCGAGCCTCGAAGGTGTGACATCGTCGCGCTTTGCGCGGACCCGTGGTTGTCCCTCCTTTTCGCATGGCCTTCCATAATATTATTGCTTCGTTTGTGCGATTTCGCCTTCTCTTACTCCATTTTCTGTTTATTTCGCATCCCGTCAAGCTTTTCTCGTTAAACATTTGCCGAACGGGACGGGGTGCCTATAGCTTCCTTTCATCCCGACGTCCGTCTCGTTATTGGTTGCATCCCTGGTTGTTGCTTAATAAATGATGAGATAGGCCACCGAACGGCTGACTCTCCCAATCATCAAAAATGCGCACCAATGACTAACAAAACACGCAGATCCAGCGCGGTGTTCGAATCTAAATGACGCGAAGCTTGTTTGACTTGGCGAGGAAGCGGCAGTAGCTCGTGAAAGAGGCAGCTACAGCCTCGTCGCCTGTCGCTGTTAGCTAAAGTCTCCTTCACGAAGTCGTATGCGATGTCTCTTGCTTGTTGAGGGAAGAAAGCTGACGAGAGGTGTATGCACGGAGTTACATATTTTATTCATATTTATTTGCGATACCGCCAGTCCGAGCGATACCATAGTAGGTGGAATTTGTATTGCACAGTTTGACATAAACAAACAGCTCATGCTGCATGGTACAGAAGAAAAAAAAAGGTAAATTGAGTATTGCAAAATTCACAATGACAATTTCAAGTACAATACTTTTGTTACTATAGCAACAATAGTCATTAACAAATATAGGGTTGCTAAAACTTATACAAACAATTGCGAATAAATGACCTACGCAAATTTACAGAAGTTATATAGACAACAGCATGTAAGTGACCATAGTTGCGGTTTGCGATGCATAACTATTATGCCCAAGAAACCGAAGAATTACAGCGAAGTGGCGTCTTCTTTGTTTGATGTCTCTAGAAGGTTATTGAACGCTGAAAACGACGGAGAGGAAACTATTTCTGAGTTGAGACGATTCCATTCTTTGACTGCACGCGGGAAAAGTGAAAACGCGAACGCGTCATTGTGAACGCTGTACTGGTTTAATGGGAATGGGTGTTTATTTTGCCATAGACGTGATGTCGACAAAGTAGTGTACTTAGCTCGGTCGATCTTAAAGCTGTCGTGCATTAGTTGGTAGATAAATTTTCAACGATCTTGTCTAGACCTAACGGATAGCGTTTCAAGGGCTGCATCAGCCAAGACATTTGTAGGGGAGTCATAGGGCATGTACTTAATAAAGTTGAACTGCACAGCTTCTCTTTGCACTTTGTCTAGTTGTGATATGTTAGGTGATGTGTGCGGAAGCCAGATGACGTTAGCGTATGCTAAGGCGGAGCGAATAATAGTTGTATTAGCTAATAATCTAGTGTGCTTCGGTGCAAGGCGTAAACAGCGTCTAAAAAAAAAGGCTTGCGTAAAGCTACTGGGGCAATATTATCGATGTGTAAGTTCCATAAATAGTTGGAAGTGAATGTCAAATCTAGCAATTTGTAATGATGTAATTTATCCAGGCAAGTTCCATCGAGAGCATAAAAAAATACCGAGGACTTCTTTTTTGTTGTAAAGGGCAAATAGATTTAGTAGTCTTAATAAAGATTAGGACGGTAAAAAACAGCGCTAGGACGGGACAAAGTTTTTCGAGCGCTGCGACTTTCAGTTTCTAACTTTAAAATTTGTTTCTCTCGAAGCGGAATTTTTGGCAACTTTTTGAGGTTGACCATCTTGTTTTTGGTACTTGTGTTGCTCGAATCTGCATGAAATTTTGCCCACGTTTTCTCTAAGGTGTGAGGATTGTCGTTATCACCTTTTATCCTCAATATTGCCTCTATATATTACAAAAACTGCAAGTAAACACTTAATAGGGTCTGGGTATTGTGGACTTCCAAGGTTCGAATTTTTTTTCACGTATATTAACTATTTTATATGCACTACCTACTTAGTTTTCGGCATTCTACAGCTTCAGTTGGAGGAATATGAACCATCAGTGGTCAATATATGGAAATTTAATGATGAAAAAAAGGGGGGGAGGGGCGCAAAAAGCCCATGTTTTACACTTTGTCATGGTGCAGAACAAAATGTATGCACCTTGCAAGAAAGCTCACTATATATTTGAAATCAGCATAAAAAGCTATATAAACAGCCCAAGTTTCATTGCTGTAGCCTGAATATTTAAGAAAAAACGTCTTCGAGTATATAATCGCCCCTTAAAATGTAGAAGAATAAAGAGGATAGAAATAAAAAAGGCAGTAAGCAAAAATAGCGGAGGAATGATGTATCGTGTTACCATACCAACCCTTTTCAAGGCTGGTATGGAAGGCGAATCAGGATTAGTATGATACTTTTGCAGGCGTTTTTGACAATTGAGATTCATTTGTTCCATGCCCGTGTGGCTGGAACAAATGGCTGGCTATCGCTTTTTTTTTGTCAGCCGGTACATCTCTTCTTCGAAGTGTAAGCGACGCGCTCACTAAAGCTCCCGCTTTTCCTCTTCCAGCGACTTTCTCTCTCTATCTCTGTATCTGTGCTCCTTAAGCTTCATAATTATATAAAAATGCCACACACGTAAACTATAAAGCTATGCGAGCTGTTGACTTAAGTGAAACACACTTTTTTTGGATCAAAAGTGAGACAGAGATATGGAGAGGAAATTTTATTTTCGACAACAACTATCCCGGTGTGCCAAAGCTATACTATTTGCTCAAGGTAATCAGACCAACGCGAGGAAGATCAGAGCATCCACTATGCTGCACGCAGTAGCCCCGTCAACTCTTGACAAAGACAACACCGTAGAAATCAGGAGACTCGGTAGCATGGTGTCCTTCTTGTAAGTCCGAGACCGTTTTTCCCGCCACTTCTTTGTTAAATTTACCAAGGCATGTAATTGTGTCAAGGATGTGCTCCCGTCATTCAGCGAGGAGCAAGAAGGCTTTTACTTATACTCCCTGTCCGCATTTATCAGAGCATCGGTATTTGCTAGACGTCTCATTTATCAAAACATAAGTGAGACGATGAAAATTTTATCCTAAAGAAGTTGCATGACGGGCAATCTATAGTCTGCCGCGGCGATCAAGACCGGGACAAAGGCAAGAGAAGAGAGAGACCCGGCGTTGAAATCTACGCGGTATCAGTCTGCATTCGTTTCTCGTCCTCTCTTACTTGATTTCGCCAGAAGGAGAGGGGCGGGCTGTTAGACGATATATACCGCGTTTTTGTACCACATGTATATGCTCAGCCCTGCGTGTATCTTTTTATGCTTGTGTTTTAATGCGAATAACGTTAAGGGCCCCGTGTCGCAGAAAATCGGGCGTCGGCGTGCAGCGCCCGCGGCTGAGACAATCATCCCGAACCACCCCGACCATGCAGGCCCTCCAGGTGGTGCAGAGAGGTTAGTGAACTAATTGAATTTCTCAAACTAAAGAAATCACCAGCCCTTCCCCGGTCGAGAAAATGGGGGTAAGCGAAGCTTGTCGTGTGTGTACCTGACCCATTACTTTTCCTTCTCTTTCCTACTACGTTTCCTTCCATTTCGTACTACTTTCGCCTTGCCTTTTCTTCTACTTTTCCCTCCCTTTCGTGCAACTTTTCTTTCCGCTGCGTTGTACGATTTTCTGCTCGTCGCTGTTGTCGCTTGCGCTCGATGTCTCGAGTTTGCTCGGCGGCGTGGTTAGCGGCATTGCCGCTTGCGATTCTTCGAAATTAAATTGCTTCAACATCAAATCTGTTCGTCATGTAAGGCAATGAATGGCTCATGCCCCCGTAAACGCGGCCTCCCCATTACGACGACAGAAGAGAAGTGAACGCTGGAATGACGAGCGGAAAAAAACGGCGCCAGCTGTAGCAAAATCAAGACGACGACGACGAACGTGGGAGCAGTGGCACGAGCGCGTGCCGAGCACGAGCACGAGCGCAACCCGAGGGACGCCAACGAGCAAGCTGCTGAAGACGACGGCGACGCTCGAGCCAATACCGCGTACACCGACCCCGATACAAGTGAGCCTATAAAGCTTCGCTTAAAATCTGTCAGAAAAATCGTACAGTACGATTTAACCACAACCTACAGTCATGATAGCGTCGGATTGTAATTTGAATGTACGAGAAAACATAAGTTATGTTACTAGGAAACTCAAACACAAACCCCTTTTCCAGCACTTCTAGAATTCGTACAGTGGCGCGCCCGGGTGGGTTATTTGCAAAAACACCTTCCAGACGGCGCTGGCCTCCTCGGCAGCGTAAAACGGCAGCGGCGCGCAGAGGCGAACGTGGAGAAAAAAGAAAGCTGCAGTTGCCGGGAAGCCTGACAAGCATTCAAGGATATTTGAATCCTATCTCATTTCACTCTTAAAGGCGAAGTTTAAGTGTCCTCCAATTTTTTTTTCTATTCCCTGTGGCAGTTGTCTTCGCAAATGCGGCTGGAAGATCAATAAAATACGCTCCGCTACAGCGAACGTGGCCGCTTTTATTCGAGCGCTGAAGTGGCCACGCACTGCGATCAGTAAGCAACGCTATCACAGTGGCCGAAGATTCACGACTCATAGATGCCATTTCATTTTCTTCGAGAGTCGGTGCATTTTCCAGAAGCACCATTGGTATTGAAGCGAAACTTTCCTTGGCTCTCTGCCCTCTCACAACTATTTTTATTATAGTCACAGCCACGTTCCTTTTCCAATACGAAGTTTGTTTTCCGCCTTCATACATAGGTTATCTTAAGTCGGAAAAGTCTTCTGCTTTCATACAGTTATCTTAAGTCGGCACGCAGTATCTTCGGCAAACCCGTGACCATGATTTCTGCTTGAAGCGATGTGACCCAACTGTTCCTATATATTTCCCATCTTTTTATTTGTTTACTTTTAGGACCACCACAAAGGCCCGGCACGACTAAATAATGGCTTGTACACGCATCATGCCTACAGCATTATGCGGATAGCAAAGGTGAGTGTCACATATATTTCGTGATGGCACTTCGCAGTACGCTTACTATTGTATTTAGCAATAATCGCGTGAATTCCGTGGTCTAGAAGAAAAAGTTGCACTTATACAGTTTACAGAGAAAAGCGGCCACTGCTGCCCTGGCAGCCTATTTTCGGTTTGAAAGGTCCTAATTTAATATTAAATTCTGGAGTGTTACGTGCCAAAACCACGATTTGATTATAAGGCACGCTGTAGTGGGGGACTCTCGGTTAACTTTGACCACTTGAGGTACTTAAACATGCACCCAATGCACGGTACACGGGCGTTTTTTGCATTTCGCCCCCATCGAAATGCGGCCGCCGCGGCCGGGATTTGATTCCACGGTGTCGTGCTAAGCAGTGCAACGCCATAGACGCTAAGCCACCTCGGCGGGTATCTTAAAGCTGTAGTAATAAGAAATATGAACAACCGAGTAACCAGTTTGTCGCTAGTTTTCCTTGGCGCAGGAGCTGAAGAGTTATGAGCTGTAAGCGTAAAATAAATAAAGGCGTAAAATAAATAAACGTGAACGACCACTGACCCACCTTGTCAGTATAGTTTTCAGAAGACACCTGTGGCGGAGGAGCCGTGGCAGCATAAATATCCTGTGTTCCTGCATATCAATTAAGAGTTACTAATGCGAAACTAGCGAACTTTTCTTTCCATTGACAGTACTGCCTTCTTATGAGCCAGTGCTGGTGTAAGCTAAGAGACCTAAAATCCCTAAGCTCATGGAGAGTTGGGACATTCTTGAGTCAAACGGCTTCTTTTTAATTTGTTTATTAAACATGCGAGAACCGCGCATCACTGCAACTCGGTTTCTTGTTGTTGTTGTTGTTGCCTCTTTGTAGTCAGCTTGCTCCTGTGGCTTTCTCTTCTCTTTCTTCCTTCATTCTCTTTCCAGTGTGTGGAGGCGTTATACGTTCCAAGAAAACATCCAGCTCGCTTTCCACTCTTCCATTCTTTTTAATTGTAATAAAAATTAATAAAGGACTTGTTCTTGCCGTTAAATGGCGACGGCGGAATTGCCGCCTAATCGGAACAACAGCCTTACGATTGGTTGCTTTTGCATTAAGTTCGTTTTAAAGGAACTACAGTTCTCCCAACTGCGAGGGTAAACGCAAGCAAAATTATTACCGAAACGAAACTGAACGGCCAATCTCAGCTGTATCGTGATACGTACGCATCCCTGTTTGCGCCTTTTTGGGTTTTCTTGCCAGCTATCAAGGTTCTCGCTAAGGCGGATTTTGCTGGATTTTCTACTGGTGCCGTGGTTAGTGTGGCCTTATACCATGGTCGTGGTTGGCTGTGATTTCTCTGTGTTGGCGATATCGGTGAGTTGTGGGTATACGCCCGCACAATATCCTCACTCTGGGGACGAAGATCAAAGTCATCGATGACTTCATGTCAAATCAAATGGGAATTTATTGTCAAAAAACACACGATAAATATTTACAAAAACCATTTGAACCATTAGCCTATACTGGCTAGTTATCGGTCCAATCTAATACACATGTTTACGTAAGGCAGGTTAATGAGGTGAGCTGTAATGAATAGTTTATACTTAAACGTGCTTAAACATAGCAACAGTGCAACTTGACAATCAGATGGGAAACACAAATCACATTCAAAACGATTATAAATTAACATCCCTACAAATAAAAAATCATGAGATATTCGTACCTAAACAGAATAGAAATGTCTAACATTTTACACACTGTCAAACATACAAAGGAAACTACAAAGTGCATATACCTTCGACACTACCAGCTGTCCCAGTGGAAAACAATTTAGCAACGTGCTAGAAATAGGAGACGAAGGATGTACACTAAGTATTCATATTACTAGTTTAATTGCTACATGACTGATTAAAAAGAATAGTGCCTTTTATGATAGGTACTAACGGGCTATAGTTGGTGATCCATGATTTTGGGGAAGCGGCGCACTCGGGAACAAAAAAGACGTTCACACAAACATGAATGATGAGGATGCATACACAGGCGCTGATATGTCCTAGCGCATGTGTATGTCCTCATCATTCATGTTTGTGTGAACGCCTTTTTTCTATGTGCGCTGCTTCACCAAGACCTTATATGAGAATTTAACGTTGTGTGCAAGTTTTATTTTGAGCGGAATAGAATTCCAAGTTTTAGCGCCATTCGATTGAATTAC
This sequence comes from Dermacentor silvarum, assembly GCF_013339745.2. Lineage (NCBI taxonomy): Eukaryota > Metazoa > Arthropoda > Arachnida > Ixodida > Ixodidae > Dermacentor > Dermacentor silvarum. The sequence goes on from NC_051154.1 coordinate 212,212,340, forward strand.
CTTTTCACCATATAACGTTTCTGCAGGCAGGGAGATTAAGGTTGCCATTGGCTGCGTGCCTTGTATTACGGGTTGGTAGACAAAACAAACTTAATAGTAATTGAAAATTACTGTTTAGTGTAGCATTTACCAATACCGCAGTTTTATAATTTCGCCTGAGGCATGAATGGTAATATCTGAGCATTTGCAAACAATTCGGTGCTTGTTCAATGAGGAGACTAAAGAACGAAGTACGTTATGTTGAAAATGACATCTGGATTTAACAAGCGTAAAACACGCAAAAGCGGATTCTTAGGGGAATTGTGAACCTGTTCTTTCCAATGCAAGTTTTCATCCATTATGACACCCAAGTGTTTGAAGTTGGAAACACGCTCAATGGATTCGTTATCAACATACAAGTTCAGCAAACAGTAATGTGACATCTTCTCCTGGAATTAAAAATAACGTATTTAGTTTTGTCAGTATCTCCTTTTAGCTTGTTACGAGAGAACCACGTGGTAATCGCTGCTAAGCCTGTCGTAATTCGTTCTTGTAGTATCGAGAGCGAGTTAGCTTGAAATATTAACGTGGGGTCGCCTGCGTACATTAGATTTTTGCAAAAAGACAAATCACATATGAAGTCATTTATGTACAAAGAGAATAATATAGGACCTAGAACTGTTCCTTGAGATATCCCGCAGGTAATACATTTACATTGAGAAGTTAGGTGATCAATTGCGACAAATTTTTTCCCGTCTGTAAGACAGCTGGAAAATAAATTTAAGCCTCTTGCTTGTAAAAGTGTAAGATTTTAAATTTTTTTAGTAATGTGGAATACGAGACCGTATCAAATGATTCTTTGATGCCCAAGAAAACGACGACGGCTAAATTTTGTTTTTGTGAAGAACTGAGTTAACTAACTCTGCCAGAGTAAAGACAGCTGTGGATGTTGACCCATTGGTGACAAAACCATGTTGTTCCGGACCGATAATTTCCTTTTCATTAAGAAAGTGGGACCTAATTATTATTTCAAAAAGTGTTTGAGAATGCTAAGTAATAAGATTTGTCGGTAACTGCTCGGATTGTCTCGGTCCCCAGATTTGTTAACAGGGAGCACTCTCGCAATCTAGAGTATTTCCGGGTAAGAGCCACTGTTATCTGTGGCATTAGTTATGATATGGCACAGTGGCCCTGAAAGAAAGGAGATCAGTGTTGTCGCTCACTACCTTCGCTGTGATATCGTCATGATTAAGAGCTTTATTAGACGGGATTCTGAGGATTTTAGGAAGTTGGAAGTTATTTTCTGTGTTTTGGGATAAGCAAGGATGGATTGAATTTGATGAAAATTGAGCATACAGATTATTAACGATAGTATAAAACATTCATAAAATCATCAGCCAGTGTCCGCTGTAGGGATTTCAGGAGTAATGTGCTTTTCTGACCTATACCCATAACGCATGCTTCCATACTTGCTTGACGTCACCGCCCTGTTGAGCACTCCTAGTACTGTAGTACTTTTTCTTAGCTTTTCTAATCATCCCAAATGACTTATTTCCAAAGTACAAGTGCATCTTATAGTGCGGATTTGTTTTGTTTTGTTTCCATCTTTTGTAGTACATATGGTTGTGTTTTTTTTTAATATTTTCGGAATGTCACGTGTTATCCACGCGACTTTGTAATTGCGGCCTTTGTATTCTTGCGTTGCTTGACTACGTACTTTCATTGCGCAGCGAAAAACATTTTCCCAATGAATGCTGACATTTCTCTCACATAAACATTCCAAATTAATACATTACGGTAAATTTCCCGCGGTGGTTTTAGAGTGGTTGCTTCAATAAAAGGCTATTCTTGGGCGCTATAACGTAAAATGATTCCCAAACTGTTTAGATTCCAATTTCTGCAATGAGCCTCCACGATTGGTCAAAACATTTTCGGACCACTCCCAACTTCGCCTGTCTGTCACGCGACGTCACGAAAACCGCGATAGCTCCCCATCTGATATAACGTGTACACAATCATTATGCATGATTAAACCGCACAAAAGAAAAATAATCATTCCTGATTCGACGCCTTTTCACCATTAGCTTTTTGCTATTGGTCCAATATTTTCTGGCTACGCCCACTTCGCCTGTCTGTCACGCGACCTCACAAAACCGCGAAAACTCACCACGTCAAAGTGACGTGTACGCGAAAAAAAATGCATTAATATGCCGAACAAAACTGAAATTTTTTCTGAATAGCCACAGACTGGCCCTTTCCGAAAGGAATAGAAGATGGCTGCCCGCCGATCGCTCAGGCCCTCGCTACTCACATCTGCCGGTGAGCCTGTATTTATTTGCGAATGATAAACCTTTTTGCGTGGCAGTAAAACGTTATCGAGCCCTTTCGGCATGCATACGACATCGCTCTACCAACTCTTCATTGCTGAGGACCCGTTTTAGCGGCATTCTTATCCTTCCGTTGCACGCCGCCGCGATTTTCGAGCAGCCACCGCAAGCTAAGTAAGGTGAAGCGAACCAATCGGAGAAGCCGGCACCACCCTATTCATGCGGTTATCTATTTTCACTGTGCTGGCTTGGCCCCATCGAAACCCTCTGCACTAGAGCGTGCTCCTCGCCTCTTGTCAGCCAATTAGATAAGAAAAACCGCCGAGTGTAGACAATGTTATTGGTTTTTAAAGCGAGCAAAGGTGACCTCCTATAAACGAGGAGAGTGTTTGATTGGGTTGTTCAGACAAGGCTGCGGGTCACCGTCCAATGCTTGCGTCGGTGGTTACGTAAATTTTACGTCAGGGGTTTGGAATCAAAAGAGTTTGGAATGATTTTACGTAATAGCGCCCCTTTTTTCTGACTAAATAATTATTATTTTCTTTTTGTAATTATGTTTTGTGCTGCTAGCTCTAGTCAGCGGCTGCGTACGAGTATAAACATTGGAAGAAGAAGCTTTGTAAGAAGAAGCTTTATAATCAGATCTCCTACACCTATTATCTGCTGTTGGCAACAAAGTCCTTGCCTTTTTTCAAAAGCGCGTCTTGAGTAGCCGTAAAGGTCAATCTCTCGGTAAATGTAATTATACTGTTTAACAGAGCTCATTTCCCCGGTCCCTTGAGGTTTCGTTTAATGACTGTCCACTGTTTAAGGAAAAAAAATAAAGGAAAATAGGAACTTTTGCTTGTACACTTGAATGTATTCGCATACAGTTAATTCAACAGATGACCTACATTTCAGGGGACTGGGGAAGAAGTGAATTCAAATGTGCGAGCGGAGTTTGGATGAAGAGGAGGACGAAGCTGGGCTGGTTCGCGGGCCGCGCCGTGAACCGCTTTCGCTGAGCGATACCTTTGCATTCTTCATCTTGTAATCAAACGCGATCCATCGTCACAATATAATGGCCTCTTCCCCCTGTCTTCTTTTAGCTAGAAATGAATCGGTCGTTGTCCTTGCTTCTCTTATGCTTGATTTTTTTTTACCCAGATCACTTTCACTACAGACATGAGGCTGCAATCTCAGCCTCGTCTTCTTTCCTATTTATTCTAGAGAGTAAGTGATGTGTTGTGGAGCTACGTGAAGCGTTCTTTATTCTTGATGCAATTATTTGCAGGCCCCGGGTTTAGTTCTGATCAATGCCACTTGAAGTCGGCACGCCATTTTTCAAATACTGGAAAATAGTCTGCCGTAATGTAAAACGACTTTCAGAGCGCTTGTTTACCGTGTGCAGGTGATTTGTTGGATTGTGTCTAGATGGCGCTGCATACTTCGCCGATAGTATTACTGGAGAATTGCACGTCTTTATGGAAGACGAACAGCCTCAGACGACGCAGCGATTTCTTTGAGGAGGCCTGAGATAATGGGAAAACAAAATCTGTTAGCACTTATATGGCGATGAAATGCGCTTATTGCGCCGGCGCGAACGCTAATGAGGCATACATATTGCTTACCCAAAACCTCCTTTACTTTGTACACTAACACAAAGCAGACTGCTCACAACTGCTGCATTATTTTAAGAATATAAAGGTGGTTCGGCTGTCGCACCTAGCCTGCGTAAATCCTTGTTGCAGGCAATCATCACATGGTAGAGCAGTCCAATATGTCAGTTCCGATTGATTGACTTGAATTGTCTACGGTGTTGAGAAGATTGTTAACGGTACAAGGCCTGAGAGATAATAAACAAAACAAAACATTTATCACAGGTGTTTTCGACTGTAAGTGAGCCAGCCGGCGTGCAAAAGGTGTTACAGAAAGGGATTCAGTAAAGCAAGCTTTAGAATGCAAAGTAGACGCTTTCTGCTGCCATTATTGTAATCGCATGCCGCAAGTATTGCGGGAAATTTAGTACCCGCATTACGACCTTGCTTTTTCGCTGTCTTTGGCGTCGGCTGCATTACTTACTCTTTGTATACGCTTGTGTATTTTATAATACCCACTTTTCCTGAAAATCTCAACTTGCTTGATACCGTCGCCCAATGCACAACGGTGTTACGCTAAAAGTGATAAAGCTATCGCTTACTAAACCGTCTTCTTTGTATTAGGCATTCACATTCGCAGTTCCAAATCATGCGAACTCTAGAGCGACTATATAACTTCATAAGTGCGAAAAAAATACTAAGATAAATGGGCGAGATGCAGCGAAAGAACTCGAATTACCGCTATCTCACGGCCGGAGCATCCCGCGTCATCGATGCCCGGCAATGATTACCGCCTCGTATTCACTGTCACCTTGCGCCGGACCGTATATATGCCACGCTTGCTCTCTCATCCGGCCATTTGGGTCAGGGACGGCACGGCCGCATCTTCCTGCACCGCCACGGCTAAAGGTATATCCTCTGACCGCGCTCGTGTATCCAGCGGCCGGCCATATAGACGGCCGAGACTCGGTGGCCGCCGCCGGCCGCTCTCACTCACTCTTGGCCGCGTGTGAAATATGCGCGACAGTCGGCGCATCCGCTGGGCGCCTTCGCTCCGACTGCGCGGTAATTTGGCGCGGCCGCGGGGCAATCGGAACGATGGGCCTCGAAGCGAACGCCTTATATTTTATTATTCCGGCAATGGCAGTTACGAGCCAATTACTGCTCTTTCCCGAAGGCGACGCGCACAATAAAATCGGCGCGGAAGCTCCTGGGGCGTTAAGAAACGCCTGTCGAGGTGCGAGCCGCATTGCGCGGGGCATTTCCATCGAAATGGCAGTGCCTGCCACCTCTGCTCGGAGCATTACGTATACTCGGTTGCCAGAATGCCGCGCCGCGCGCACCCCGGCCGAGAAAGACGGGCATAGGTGAGCTACTCGGTGTGTCGCTCGGCAGAGTGTAACAGCTGAGCAAGTAAAGAACTTGGCCGACGGGCCAGGAGGTCTGGGAGTCGCACGGGCGCTGCGATCCTGCAGAACGGAAGGGGTGGTCAGACGCGCCGCGCGCGTCATCTCCATATAACTGCCGCAGTTTACGCACTTTCATTACGGCAGTGTTCGCTTGGACTGCCGAGTAGCCGCTGCGAAATGCGGTCGTGCAGTAGTTGTGCAGCGCGTGGTTTCAGCGCGGCTAGTTGCCGCGCATGCATCACTGCCACGCGCCCGATGTGTGTAACGAAAATCTACTATTCAATGCTTCTCTCTCGCGCGTGGAAGGAGATGTGGACCAAGTGGAAGGAAGCCAATCCGAGCAGGTTCACTAACTCATCGGTGGATGCCGTTCGCAATGCCGTCGTATAACCTCGTGCGATTCCATGCCCGTCTAGCACACGGTTGATACTGGGCCCATGGCTATCGCAGCTATTCCATTACGGAGCGCAGAATCTGTAATAACAGGCTTCGGTGTCCTGCGACATTCATTGGATCCCTTAGAAACTCCGCTGTTTGATCCGATCAATCACCATTATCATAACGTGTGAAAATGGGCGATGAATGCATTTAAGTCATCGACAACTGCGCACGGGGATAAAGCGTACGAGAGAAGTTAACGTATTCTGATGTCACAACCAGACTACCTATAGGTATACGTAGTTAGCCAGTGAATGCCTACTCTTTATACTCACTCTTCAGAGAAGTTCAGGTTCTGTGAAAGCAGCTGTAGCGCTACTCATGCAACGTGAGCCACATACTCAATGAAGTAGTTAGATCTGTCAGATGTACTAAACAACAGAGGCGATAACTCCGACAATTAAATTTAGTCTGGCGAGTCACAATTAATGTCACTTTATTTCACGCTCTTGACGCTGCACAGCTTAGAGTTGTTCTTTTTACGTATTCTGACTGCGATACCGTCAATGAAGGCTAATAATAATGATACTGATAATGACACGAAACACGCACCCTGTTATCGCGCGCGGTAATAAGCGATCAGGTTAATGTCGTTTCTATGGATTTTATCAATTAGTTGCACGGTTTTAAAGACTAGCGTCTCCTTGAGGGAGCTACCATCCCGGAGTGATCATTGCTTCGAACTCGGCATTGCCACTTGTCGTACTAACGCGTCCATTTATTATTTCGTGATCGAAATGAGAAGCAATTGGAAACGCCTTCCTGCGTCGGTCACTACCTTCACTGCCACTGCCGCCTTCAAAAATTTAGTGACTTGTATTGTGGAAATACCACTCATTATATAATGTACTCGTGACCTTGTGATAAATAAATAAATAAATAAATAAATAAATAAATAAATAAATAAATAAATAAATAAATAAATAAATAAATAAATAAATAAATAAATAAATAAATAACATGCTACAGCAATTTTTAGAACTGTCTACTAATGCGTCGGCATTCTTTGGCTCGGCTGTTCCTTCGCTTTTGCTTGCTTATTTAGCTAGCTTATGCATGCATGCCCATCGCTACCAATCACCTACGATTACACTATTATAACGATAACTATTATATCGATAAATTGCCCTCGCACGAACGCTCGGATCCCTGTCTTTTTGTCATAGTGGTTTCTGAATTACTGAGGCGTATAGATCAACGCGGTGTATGACAACCAGGACATGCGCTCAACGACATACTTAAGGTCATGATACTATTAAAAATTAAATTCTGGGGTTTGTCAATACGCTGATATGATTATGAGGCACGCCCGTAATAGGGGACTCCGGATTAATTTTTACCATTTGAGGTTCTTTAACGTGCACCCAATGCACGGTGCATGGGCGCTCTTTCAATTTGCCTCCATCGAAATCCGGCCGCCGCGGCCGGGATTTCATCCGACGCCCTGGGCCTTACCATCGCAACACCATAACCACTACGCCACCACAGGGGGTCCATGACACCATAGTTTCTTTCGGAGAAGACTTGGTGGCTCTTGTGTCCACTCTTGCGTGAGGTTCACAGCGTCCTCTTTGGCGCGACGTGGACGGTACTTTCCGTTTTCTTGACCTCATCTAGGAATTTCACATGCCACATGGCCTACACAAGTGCGACCTTCGCGGGCTCCACGTCCACGCTGCTTGCGGAAGTGATATTAAAAATTCATTGCGCGATCAAGCCATCGATGCAAACGTGGGACGGATACAAAATGTCACTTGTGCACGCGCAGGCGCTTCCGCGTCCTGAGATATTTTATGTGGCGTCTCCGCAGGGGTTGACTCGCGCCTCTTGCTCTACGAGACATTCTTGCGAAAGCTGCATTCGCGCAATGGCAGCGCTTCTGACATTCTTCCGCTTCAATGATCTTTCAACAGTTCCATGTTCACGTACTTCATGCAGAACCAAATACATGCCTTTATGAGCGATTATCTTCTATCTTGGAATGACTGTAACGTGCTTCGTTTGGAATAGCTTGCGATCCTTCACGCCTAGCTAACATCTCGAGTTCCCATTAAGGCGTCAGTTATTTGTGAGACGCGGCCACATTAAGATACTATAGTTGACAGAAACGGAAGGCTTAATGAAGTCTGCGTTCCTTTGCATAGAAAGGGAAAGACATTACGTCAAACAAGATATTAAGCAGTGGGAAAGAACACACTTCCGTCGCCGCCATTTAACTTTAAAAAATAAAAAAAAGAACTCCTTTGAAAAAAAAAACTCCAATGACAGCATTGACATGCATAGCGGAAAGAAAGGTGATTGAACTGACTGACTGACTGACTGACTGACTGACTGACTGACTGACTGACTGACTGACTGACTGACTGACTGACTGACTGACTGACTGACTGACTGACTAACTAACTAACTAACTAACTAACTAACTAACTAACTAACTAACTAACTAACTAACTAACTAACTAACTAACTAACTTACTAACTAACTAACTAATTAACTAACTAACTAACTAACTAACTAACCAACGAACTAACGAACGAATTAACTAAACTATGTATACAGCTTTGCATTCTTTACACGAAGCTACAAATGCCAGTCATTACAGGTGATTAAATTCCAGTCGGGTGTATGTCGACTTTCTGGACAGGGTGAAGGTGGGCTCGGAAGGGGAGAGACATTAGACAGATCGCCTTCCGTACCTGCCTCCTACTGAACAATCTTGACAACGATTTTGACACGTGTACGTTTCTCCTGAATAATTCGCTCTACTTCAGGCGCAGACCTTAAATCTGAACACTCAGCCCACTTACTAGATGGTTGTCTGGTAGCTATTAACTCACTTCCGATATTACGCGCAGCTTCATAGCCCTTGCTGATGTTGGATGAGGAAGCCTAAACAAACGACGTTCTTCTAATATTGCAAAATTGAATCCAGTGGTTTTATTTACCAAAACCACGGTCTGATCATGACGCACGCCATAGTGGGGGACTCCGGACCAATTTAGAGCACCTGGGGTTCTTTAACGTGCATCCAACGCACGGCGCACGGGCATTTTTGTAGTTCGCCCCCATCGAAATGGGGAGGCCGCGGCGGTGAGTCGATCCCGCGCTCTCGCACTCTTCTAATATGGGGAGGACAAATGCACACGCAAAGTTATACTGAGTATACACAAGGCCTTCCGTATAATATCGCGTCTTACCGGCATGCTTACCGTCATTTCGCCACATTGCACACTGTCAGGCAAAGAATGGAAGAACTTCGTTCTTTTTCTTCATTGCATCTATACCGGGTGTTTCAGCGAACACTTTCAAAATTAAAAAAAAATTACCTGTGGCAGTTAGTACAATTCTAGTCCATGAGCTGGTCTACTTGAAGAGGCGGACATTACTTGCACCAAAAATTGAAATGCATACTCGACTAATTAGCAAAACCTCACTAATTACGTTTTTAACTAATTACCTTTTGGAACATATCACAATTTACAAATTCTGGTCGGGGAGTTCGCAAGGTGGATCCACTTGGAACGAATTCTCAGGATGACACCAGTATCGAGATATTAATTCCCGAAATTTGCGGAGAAATGCATTGGCGTTCCGGTTACTTTTGTGCTTCAATGCATAAAACGAGGTTTTTTTTTAAAGAAAGTAAGTGGAACGGCAATGCGTTTTCACCAAAAGCTTGACGGCGCATGTATCGTAAATGGTGTCATCCACACAATTATTTGTGACCGTGACCATTTTAAAGAAAGTAGTGTGTTATAAGTAATTAAATCAGCACTATTAAAATTGTCCGACAGTAGGATTCAAACACAGGAATTATAGCACAGAAGCCCGCGATATTGAAACCATTACGCCACGGACGCATGGACAAGAGGAACCAATGTAATTAGCAGTGATTATGCGTGTTTGCACATAGTCTTATTCCCTTCTGCATTAAAAAAAGGATAAATTGCTTTGAAATTTAGTTGAATGCCCGTCCCAATTGAGGCCCAGGTAAAGCGTAATAAACGAAGCCACAAGAACATCTGAAGCCCCAAGCACGGAGATCAGACCAATAATCCATGTACATCAATAATCCAATCCCATCATTCCCACAGTGGTTGAACGACCGCAGCGCCAGAGTTCCCTCTAGTAATTATTGCAGGAAACTGTATGATCGTGATCACCTTCAACAGCTGTTGCGTGTAGTGCCTATACAGGAAATAAGATCACCACAATCATGTGTTTCTTCTGCTTAAATTGGTTACCCGACTAAAGAAGACGAGTTAATTTTAAAACACATTGTGGCCGAATTTCCAGACAAACTTGGGGCGGAATTCACTAAGCTGTGCCGTTCGGACGCAATTTTTTTGGCCAAAAAGTTCTTACGCTATAAGATAAGGTTGCAACCGAAGTGTAAGAGCACTTAACTTACGGCGTCGTATGAGAGCAAGAAGGAAACAAAGCTCGGATAAAAGGACAAGGAAAGATAGAAGCGCAGTCAGCTAATAGCATGATTGCACATCATGCGTCTGTACTTGAGGCTACATTCTCACGGCAAATCGCTGCACACCCCTCTGCGACAGCCTCCTGTTCCGGGCATCTGCTACAGCGCCGACAAGCGCACCCGCTCTCGCCCGTTAACCGCACCATCAAAGGGATGACAGTGCCCATACTACAAAGCAAGTAAATGTCTTTATTTCGAAACTAACTAGGAAACGAAAAAGAAAAAAAAAAAGAGAAAACTGCATAATAAATAGTTCATACTATATCCTCAAGGCAAGGCCAGCAGCACCCGCACATCTACCGGGATGGTATGTGACAGCGCTGCATACGGTTGCAGGTGTGGCTCAATATCTGCTCCCTCGGCAGTCGGTACCGTCTAAGGTGCTGGTCGACGATGTCGTCGAGCGCCAACCGACGACGATACGCACGCTCCATTTGCATAGGACCCTGTCGAGGCCACGAAAACCTATGAAAGCCGCCGTGAAAGACAAATGCAGATAGAAGCAGTGGGTACTGTTACGTCTCAAAACGGCAATGACCATTCTTTGGTTGCTTCCCAGCAAGCGACCATTTGACCAGCGCCCGCCTAGACGACGACCGGAACCCGGCGCCGACTATTGACGGGTCAACAAAGACGTTCCCTTCGAGGCGACAGCAAACGCCGCATTATGTGGAAGCGGTAACGGCCGTCAAGGCCAGGCTTCTCACATCGCTAAAGGCTGACCGTCACGATGAGCCCACTAATTGATGCAAGGGGCCAACATCGACGACTTTTGTGGGAGCAGCGTCGACTTCAAATTCCCAATTGCCACGCGGTTGCGTCGTATGCGGATGCGATCGCGCAACATTGGAGGCGGAGTGCGGCGGAATGGTGAAACGTCATGGGTGGGAATTTGCGAGCGGTTCGACACCTTTGATTGGCCGAGACACGGCAATCAAATTCCATCGCATAGTTACCCAGGGAAAACGACTACTTAAAAGCGGATATCTTTGGTGCAGTGTGTGTGCTGACATGTCTGTGCTCAGACACGTAGTTAGATCAGACATGTAAACCTCTGTGACATGGAGTGTGCTCCCATATCCATAGAGCGTTGTGAGTTGTAAATTGTAAATATGTAAAATAAACCTGTTTCTCGTTTCCGTCAACCTCCTAATCTCATCTCCTCACCAATAGGCAACTCTCGGTGATAGAGACGGACGACGGCGTGGGTCTGCTTAATCGGCTTAGTGCGACGCCCCGGCATAGCGCAGGCCAGCTACAATGTTTTAGGCACTCCGGTGGCGAAGGCAAGCGACCCTCTGAGTGACGCTAGAGTCCGAACCACGAACCTCAAAACCGGATCACAACACTACCGAGGCTGCCAAATTTATGACAGAAAACTTCGCTATGTAACATCCGTACGTGGAAGTTTCGTTGCCTAACACACTTTGACGTCGTATCAGCGTTCATCGCTTCTCCTTGGCTTCTCCTCATCTGATAAAACGCAATGATGCCGAGCACCAAGTCAAAGAGTTTGTTTTGCAGGTTCAGGTGGTCGCATTCCGATAGATCTGAAATGCACAAAGGCGCGTACACTATAATTTTGGAGCCCGGTAATATGCGTAAATCATAGGTTGGTGATGGCAAGACCTGGAGCCTCCAACTACGGCGTCTGTCATAGCCCAAGTAGCATCGTATGGAAGTCAAGGCTAATCAATCAACATCAACACTATGATCAACAACAACGTTTTTCATCCTACCTTCGGGAACAAGGACTTCAAATATCATATGAAAAGTCTGCAGTGGTGGCAGTTACCAGGAAACCAATGTCTCCATACGTAATATCCGTCGACGGACAGCTGATCTCGTGCAAAACAAGTCACAGATTTTTTGGAGTGGTTATTGACAGAAATCTCTCCTGGACCCCTCATGTGAATTATGAAAAAAAAAAACGACTGACGGGAATTTGCCATATGTTTAGGTTCCTAGCAGGAAAGACCTGGGGAATGTCAATTCACTATATACTGCAACTGTACATGGTCCTCGTTATTCGATTCCTGTGGTACAGCCTACGGGTCATCTCCAATACCTGTAGAACTAACATAAATACAATCCAAGGTATCCAAGCCCAAGGCTTTAGGATATGCCTTGGTCTGCCGCGGAGCGCGTCAACGACAGAAGTTATTGTAGTCGCTCAATATTACACTATCAGAACGCACATTACCATTGGAACAATGCGTGTGCACATAATACACTTCACCAGGACCCCCTACCCACCACCTCGCAAGTCTCCGTGTAGAAAGGGCCCACGCGACATTCAGTGCAACTGTTTTCGCGCACCATGCCTTTCTTACGTCAGGGTGCGCATCGGTGGCAAGAACTTCGATTCCTCAATGGTGTGGGAGCCGTACTCAAGTAAACCTCACAATCTCAGGACTTCAGAAAAAGTAAGACTTACCGCCATCTACACTCAAGCAACTTAGTATACTCCTCTTGTACGAGAAATACAGCGACTGCATACACGTCTATACTGATGGCTCAACTCCATCAACCAGTTCCGGTGGCGCTGTAGTTATACCAACAAGGGGAATAACCCAATGGTTCAAGACTTCCCATATCACTACGTCTACAGCTGCAGAGCTCGTGGCTCTCCGCGGGGGGCATCATGTTATAAATACGGAGATTCCTAGAAAGTGGGCAGTCTTCTGTGATTCAAGGCCAGCCTTACAATGTATATAGTCGTTGCTCCGACATGGAACTCACGATCAACTGATGTGCGAAATCGTTGAGCATGTCCGTCACTTGAGAGAAAAAGGTAATGTTATCTCTTTTCAGTGGATACCAGGCCATTGCTGTATCATTGGAAATGACGCAGATAAGGCAGTTCGGACGTCAAACCAAGTGGACCACTGCGTCCCCATTCCTCTCTCAAGCACATATGCTGTGAGAGAGCTTCGCATTTCTAGCACGCACACTCTCGTTAGGTGAGTGGAATACCGCACATAGAAGGTGCACCAGACTGCACAGACTAAACCATTCGCTGTAAATGGGACCTACGAATGGACTGCGCCGACGCGAAGCGTCTCTTCTGTGTCGGTTGTGGTTAGGAGTGGTCTTCACGAAAGCTTATTCAACACTAATTGGACTGGCTGACAGTCCTGCATATGATGTCTGCGGATGCGAGGACATTGACCACTTATTGTGCCACTGTCCTCAGTTTGAAGCACAAAGACAATCTATATCCAACGCATTCAGGAACTAGATGATCGTCATCTGAGTGAACAGACAATACTAAAACACCGTTCCCACCGATCGTCGGCTCGGAAGGCAGTGAAGGCACTTTTGTGCTTTCTGAGAACGTCTGGCTTGTGCAAGCGCCTTTGACTGTAGTGCTGTCCGTGCACGTCTCTTCGCCCCCCTCCCCCCTCTCTCTTCTTTCTCTTCCCCTTCTCTCCTCTCCCAGTGTAGGATCGATAGCCAACCGGACTCTTGACTGGTTAAGATCCCCGCCTTCCGTTTATATATATATATAGATATATATATATATATCTTTATATATAAACTTACCCGCTTCAGAAGAACACACGTTCAAGTGCTCGTCAGAATACTGCACAACACCGCACGCAAAGCCACAATGGTTCAACATTCGAGCTGGTTTCGGATCAAATCGGTTCCAGTCGTCGATCTTGCTACACTGACGCACTTTGTTCGGAGCTGTCACTGCACATATAGTACGAGGCGAAGGTGGGGGTGGTGGTATCCAAGCGGCGGCAGACGCCGTTCTGCATACATGCCAATGCGGCATCGCAGTATGAAGGGAACTGTGGCTCAACAGCAACAGTGCGCAAAGCTTCCGGACGGATTGTTCCTATCCAATAATATAGAAAATCATTTGTTGACAATTGAGGTCGGTATTTCTGATCACAAAATGATTGTAGTGAATGTGACCGCTAGCAATGTGCCCCATAAGAAATACTCTACTGTAATTACGATAAAAAACTACAAACGTGCTGATGACAATTCAATTTTAGATTTTTCGGAATTTTCGTTCGGCCAATTTGAGCACCACGCAAAGGAAAAATCTGTAGATGAGCTATGGAATGAATTTAAGGATGTAGTAAACCATTGTGTGGACCGATTTGTGCCAACTCAAAAAAAAAAGTCTAAACAACGCCGTCCTTGGATTACGCGCGGTATTATTCACATGAAAAGAAAGCTAAAACGACTGCGTAAAAAGAAAAAGGGTTCGGACGAAATAGCGAGACTTCGTGCAGAATTAAGACGTACTCTGACACAATCCAAAAAGCAGTTCTTTGAAAAAACACTGACAGGGTTCCTAAAAAGTTCTCCACAAAAATTCTGGAGATATCTCAGCAGTAGGAAAGATAAAATTGAAGAAATCGTAAAAGGCACTGGAACGTTAACAAAGACTGCCGACATTGCTGAGCATTTCAATTACTTCTTTCAGTCTGTGTTTACTAACAACACAAACGCGAATACAGGCGAGCATTTACAGTATATTATACATTATCCAATGGAAAATCTTGTAATCAAACAAGAGGGATTATTCGAATTGCTGCTGAATTTAGATGCAAAAAAATCTAGTGGACCCGACAGGGTTTCTGCTGATTTTCTGAAACGCTATGCTGAATGGATGTCCTACTACCTAACGATAATTTTCGAGAAATCATTACATACGCATTCATTAACCAGGGACTGGCGCAGGGCCGTAGTTATACCAGTGTACAAAGGCGGTGATCGCACGCTTGTAAATAATTACCGTCCCATTTCACTCACATGTATCAGTTGTAAACTTCTGGAGCACATCATCGCAAAACACATCTTAAAATTTCTAGAAGAGAATAGATTACTTTACTCATACCAGCATGGCTTCCGTGCTGGACTATCCACCATTACACAATTAATCGAAGTGGTTCATGATCTCGCTGCAGCCTTAGACGAGAAGCACCAGATTGACGTCATTTGCATAGATTTTGCAAAAGCCTTTGATAAAGTGCCGCATGATAAGCTGATCTTTAAACTGAGAGAAATAGGTATCGATGAAAGGCTAGTGCTTTGGATAAAAGAATACTTAAGTGATCGCAAACAGACCGTAAGTTTAGATGGCAGTTTGTCGAGTCCACTCCAAGTGCTATCAGGTGTTCCTCAGGGATCGGTATTGGGTCCACTGTTATTTCTTATATATATCAACGATATCTCATGTGTTGTTGAACAACCGGTGAAACTGAAGCTTTTTGCAGATGTCTGTCTAATTTATTCTACCGTAACCAATGTTCAGAATCAACTCAGAATTAATCGTTGTTTAGAAAATTTCAGTCAATGGTGTAATTTATGGGGAATGAAAATAAACTACTCTAAATCAACATACACACAGGGCTGGCAGATCGCAGTTCTGTCAGACATGCCAATCGGCATCGCAGTAGACGGGACACTGGGTACAGCAGGCAACAGTGCGTGCAAAGCTTCCGGACGGATTTTTCATGTTGTTCAACATAATCAGCCATATTTTTATGTCCACTGATAGGCGAGAGCCTCTCTCAGCGATCTACAAATACCCCTGTCCGGCGCTAGCTTATTCCAAGTTGTGTCATCAAATTTACTAATTGCCATCAACTCACCTAATTTACTGATGTCCTTGACTGCGCTTAATTTCTCTTGGTGCACACTCTGTAACTCTAATGGTCCACCGGTTATCTGCCCTACGCATTACATGACCTGTCCAGCTCCATTTTTTCCTCCTTTGTTAACCTACAGGTTTCTGCCTCCTCATATGTTAGTACCAGTAGAATGAAACGATTCTATACACTTAACTTTTCAACGATAGCGGTAAGCTCCCGGACATTATTTCATAATGCCTGCCGTATGTGCTTCAACGCATTTTTATCCTTCTGCCAATTTTCTTCTCATGATCAGGGTTCCCTGTGAGTAATTGACCTAGATAAACGTACTCCTGCGCAGATTCTATAGGCTGACTGCCGATCATGAACTCTTGTTCGCTTGGCAGGCTATTCAACATTACCTTTGTCTTCTGTATATTAATCTTCATCCCTACTCTTACACTTCTCGGTTAAGGCCCTCAGTAAATTGTTGCAATGCGTCCCCAGCGTTGATAAACAGTAAATGTTGTCTCCAAACTGAAGGTTGTTGAGATATTCGCCGTTGATCCTCACTCCTAATTCTTACTAGTCTAATAGCTTGAACACTTCTAAGCATGTGTCAGTGAATAGCTTTGAAGAGATTGTGTCTCCTTGCCTGACTTCCTTCTTGATAGGTATTTTCCCACTTTTGTTGTAGAGAATGGAACCTGTGAAACCGGAACTAATTATTATTATTTGATTTGAAAACATATATACATTTGACAGGAAAGGAAAAGCGAGGAGCAGGCTAGCAATTGCTACCGGAAGGGGCATAATGCCTGCCTACTCTTCAGAAAGGAGGAGACAGAAACATAGAAATGGAAGATAGGAAGGAAATGGAGGAAAGAGGAAAGAAAGAGCAAGATGACAAATCTCAAATAATAAAGTAGAACACACAGTACAGGTCACACACAGTAGGGCGGTCACTGCAGGTCACGCTACTGCAAAATGTTAAATAGAAGAAGTAGTCTCTGAGTTACTAACGTGAACCTAAGTTAGTTAATCCTAGAAAAGTAAGAAGAGCGTGATGTACCTGATCGCGTCAACACGCACAACCACTGGGGTAGAAGCATTCGTCGAGTGTCATACACCGCAGGTCAAGGAGATGGTAGTCCCTCACTTGTGAAGCCGAAACTCAGGCAGAGTAGAAGCTTGTCCGGGAGCTTGCGAATGCGCGCGATGTGGCGGAACATAACAAACAACAAACAAAAAACTTTTCGTCCATACTAATAATCACACGAAGAATCATCCACATCCCTATTAGTGAGAGCAAGTTTAAAAAAATTATAGAAGTGCTCAAAACACATCAATGACAAACTTCACGGTTGTCATGGACAGACACCACACTTCTATCTGCTGCCACTCAATAGAGTGTCATGACGAGTATGAAAGATCAGGCAATTGTGCGTTTAGAGAAACACAGTCTAACAAAAACACACAAGTTGGCAGCGCAGCAGTAATGCTACTGCCATCCACACCAGCGCATGCCCAATACAATAATTCACTAAAATTGCTCAACGCACTTTGATATGACCAATAAGAGCGCGCACCAAAGATGAAAGCAAGTGCCATCCTCTGCTATCAGTTGATCACGTTCCACCGCTTACCCGCGTCAGCTCGAGCAGCGCAGATAGACGTAATTATGTTCTGAAGACTGCTAACCCCCTATCGTACAATTCCTTCTCACCTCGGCATCTGCAGCCGCTTTTACGTGAATGCGACAACTGGCGCATCGCATCGCATCACATCAACTTTCTAGCACATCGCTTCCATGTAAACGAGTCTAATGCGCTAGGAAAGCGCGTCACATTAATGCGCCAGACAGGGGTGGATTGAGACGCGTAAGTCGACTTTCACAGTGCATGCAAACGCGATCGCATCGCATTGGGAATGATGGGAAATAGAATTTACTGCAGATCTGCTGCGCTCGCCGAGCTGTGGCGTGGCGCATGAAGCGTCTGGAAGCGCTGCTTTGCCTTCGATCTACACATCGCACCAGGGGTTATACGCTACATGTAAACGCTGGCGCATCGCATTACTCGTGATGCGCTAGAAAATGTCATGCGCTTTACTGCTGCCTTCTGTCGTATTCATGTAAACGCGGCTGGCGACATGCCGTTTGGTCTTGCGAATCGCACCGGTGCTACCATTGCATACACGCCTTTTCGACTACAGCGCTCGACCTTGCAGTGGTGGGCATCGGAAACTTCTGATCTTACGAACGTGTTTAGCTTTGTCAATACGTTTTTTTGTAAGAAATTTCTTACACCAAAATTTGTTCGTAAGTTCGCTTTGTGAATTCCACCCTTGGTTCGTAAATGGCGCAGAGCGCTCCAGATTATACAGACCCTAACATGCAGTT
The DNA here is from genome assembly GCF_013339745.2 of Dermacentor silvarum. Classification (NCBI taxonomy): domain Eukaryota; kingdom Metazoa; phylum Arthropoda; class Arachnida; order Ixodida; family Ixodidae; genus Dermacentor; species Dermacentor silvarum. The sequence continues at coordinate 212,230,552 of NC_051154.1, forward strand.
GACTATACCATTGAAAACCATTCGCTTTGCTGAGACAATTTATGACATACAGTTGGGTTTGGCACAGCCCATGCTAGAGAGAGAGACATATAATGAGATGCGAAAGGCAGGGAGGTTAACCGAAAGATAAATATCCACTTTGCTACCCTAAACTGGGGAAGGGGTAAGGGGAGACAGAAAGATAAAGAAAAATGCACGCACATAGAAAGAGAGGGAGATTAAAAAAAAGAAACACACAGACACAAAACGCACACGCACACGCGCACACACACACACGCACACGAACATACGAACACACGCTACCTGTTCATGAACAGGTAGCGAGAAGTGTCACAGTGTTCAGTAGCGCCATCGTCGCCCTGTGGTGTAAAGACCGCATCAGCCGGCACTCTAAGATCCTCTGCTCAGAAAGCCGTCCCATGCTAAATTCCTCTTGTACAAGGTAGAAAATGACTGATTGCTCGGCGCGCTCATTTGAAGATGCTGTTGAAGGCATAGATATTCTTTTACACATAAAAAAAAACTCAATGTAAGATACTTTCGACGAAGCTACATACCCTGAACATGAGGGTCATTCTCGTAAACTGCGCACTTAAAGATGGGCCGAGTGTAAAACGACGCAAGGACGAGAGCTCGTCCTTGTCTGTCTGTCTTATGCTCGTACTGTATTTGCCTGCGCAGTTTATGAGAATGCAGCCCTTGACCAGCTGTCTATACATTACACACGAGGCCAGCATCCTTAGAAAAAAAAAAAAAAAAAAAAAAAAAACCTTCGGGACATAGTCAGGAGAATAAATTCAACACAGTGTTGCACGCGCCTTAGCACGGTATCTTAAGGAATGAGGAATATCTAAAAAATAACCAAATGGGAGGTACCTTTCACCTCTCTAAAACGTTGTGTTTGTAGACGTACCTCCTTTTTTCTGGAATCGTATACATGTTCTTATTGCCGTGTTTCCGGGGCCCTTGTTATGATGTTCAGGAGTGTAGTGTTTTAGAATGTGGTACTCATAAGGGTCCTGTCTTTAACTGCGCAGTGTACGAGGATGCAGCCCTTGAACAGCTGTCTATACATATCATACGAGGCCCATGTCCTTAGGCAAAACCTTCGGTACATGGTCAGTTGTTCCTGCGTAGTAACATTCGTATTTCGTGAACTGTCAGGAATATATCTTCTCTCTCTCTCTGTATGTGTTTGTCTGTGTGAACTTTAGAATTGATGTCGGTGTGTTTTTTCTCACCTTTGCGTGCAACATTTGCACCGTCTTGCGAACATTTATCAACTCTGGAAGACGAGTCGACGGCGCTGCCTACAGGCGGAAACATCACATTCAACACAACTAATCATATAAAAAGTTTGAAAGCGATTCCACTTACAGTTGAAGTCGATGAAAGATAATGTCTTCCTGAGCGAGTTGGGGGTGAGAAGGGGGTGTATGAACCATAGAATTTATTCTGAGGCCAGCAGCGTCTCAAAGGACAGCATCTGCGTCTTCGACCAGAGGCGCATGGTCTCAACGACAGCGTCTCAAAACGCTAGCTGTCACGAGGAAAGAATGAGAGAACGCTGCCCTTGCCACCGATGTCACGGGTACCGATACGACCTGCACTACCGGTACCAGTTGTATCTGGCGACCAGCGCACATATATAGATTGCACAATATCCAGGATCGGCCCACGAAAGAGACTAGAAACATATCCAATACGGAAATGTGGGTGCAACTCGCCAAGAAAAACGTTGTCTTTAAAAGACGGAACAGGCGTCTTGCTGAAAGAAACCCGACCTCGGCGCGGGAGAAACCAAGTTCTTTAGGACATCCCGAACGCACGTTGTATAACTGCCGATGACTAAAGCCGAAAGCTTCTGCGAAGGCGGAGCTAAGGAGAAGGAACAACAACCTCAACAACAACAACAGAAACCACAGCTACATTGAGCCACAACTCTGCCACCCTTGAGTGTTGTGGCGTGTCCTGTCACGCCGCTGTTGATACGCTGTCTTTGAAGCAGATGTTGTGCAACATCGAGTGGGCAACGTTTCAGTTTATTTAAATTTTTTTATTGATTAATGCAATCTCTTCTCTTAAAGAGCGGACTTCTCAAAGGTACATCTTTAGGACGCAAAGTACAATTAATTTTAAATCTCAGTAGTACTGCTTGAAATTTGACACACATGCGAACAATATAAAGGAAAACGTATAGTTGTCGCAGCTGCTCTTTAAGCTTTAATGACTTCCACCACGCACCTATTTTTAGCTGAAGGCTAAAGGTAGAGGAGTGCGTAGTCTAAAATAATTTGAAAACGTGCGCTTTATTTTTAAGCGGAAGCAAGTATATTCTGACAAGATCAACAGATTTCGAGGATCCATTCATATACGTCGGACCAATTTTTTTTCCCGCATATGTCAATTCGAATTTCACTTTTCGAAGGAATGCGGCGGTTCTTAGTCCTGGCACCGCATGACGTCGGTAGCACTCTGTCTCGTAGAACGCAGAACAAGAGAGATCTTTCTAAAGGTTGCTCGAATCGCGACTTTCGCATGAACCGTGGCGACGTTAGCAGAGACGAAGCATGCATTTACATGATCGCACTGGATGTCGCCTATACCGTAATTGCTTAGTGCACTAAAGTTACGCAGTCAGAAACACCGGTATGCCCAACGTGCATTGTTCCGGGAGACTTACATAATTTCCTTTGTGTCTACAACCGGTACTCGTCTGAAGGGACTCTTTCTGAAGGCCCCCTGCCCGCTTGCGTCACGACTTGTGCCTTCAGCTCCGGCACGCTCGTGGTTCGTGGGGTATAGCTTCACCTGCGCGCTGCGCACAACAAAGGTGCCTCTATAACCTTCACAGAGGCAAGAGGACGAAGTGAGGTTGTGCAATATCTTCAAATTGGCCCTGCAATACTATCTACCTATCTATCTGTTTCTTTTTCTTTTCCTTCTGTTGTTCTTATTGCGAGCCCATTGCATCGAACGCTGTGAAGCAAGTGCATCCGCAATACTCAACCGGTCATAAGCCACCATATGCTCTATATTTCATACCTTGAAGAAGTGCCAAGGGCTCACCATTGATTGGACCTCTCGCTGCTTTTTGTGCGGGTTTTGGTGTTTCCGCCATTCCAGCGAAGGCGTGTTCGTCAAGGATGGGTGATAGGAAGCTCCCACGATCACCTGACCGATGTCGTTCGACTACTTCAGCACTCCTTTTACGACGACATGCTTGAGGAGGCTCAGACAAGCTTGACTTCTGTTAGAGATCAAGACAGGAAGTGACAACGCATACACTGTGACCGTGGTCCAAGAAGATAAGCCGGATGTTAACAGGAATGACTTCATCGAACGGAAGTTAGATGAAATTCTTTTTAACGATTTACTACGTGCCCCTTTCAACGTCGCATAATCAGAAATCTGATGAGACAATTCCTAACATGATTCCTAAAAAGCATTACTCCTGGCCTTACCAACAAAATCTGGATTAATGATCGCAAGAATATCCTGATGGTATATGCAAAATATTGAATACTCGTGACGTTGCAGATATTTGAAGATCAAGTAATCACCCCGGTAAATTTTGTTTTTCCATATAAGGTGTTTCAGCGAACACTTTCAAAAATTCTTAAAGATTGCCTGTGGCAGATAGCGCAATTCTAGTTCATGAGCTGGTCTACTCGAAGAGGCGGACATTACTGGCACAAGAAATTGAAATGCATAATCAAATAATTAACAGAAATTCACTAATTGGGTTTTAACTAATTACCTGATGGCCCATATTGCAATTTACAAATTGTAGCCGTGGAGTTCGCAAGGCGGATCCACTTGAAAGGAATTCTCGGGATGACACCAGTTTCGAGATATTAATTCCCTAACTTTGCGGAGAAATGCATTGGCGTTCCAGTTAAGTTCTTAACAAAACGTCGCTTCATGCATCGAAGCACAAAATTAACTGGAACGCCAATGCATTTCTCCACAAAGTTTGGGAATTAATATCTCGAAACTGGTGTCATCCTGAGAATTAATTCTAAGTGGATCCGTCTTGAGAACGCCACGGCTACAAATTGTAAATTATAATATGGGCCATCAGGTAATTAGATAAAAACTTAATTAGTGACTTTTGTTAATTAGTCGTTTATGCCTTTCAATTTTTTCTGCAAGTAATGTCCGCCTCTTCGAGTAGACCAGCTCATTAACTAGAATTGTGCTGTCTGCCACAGGCAACCTAAAATAAATTTTGAAAGTGTTCGCTGAAACACCTTGTTTATACGAGAAGCAGCCAACAACTGTCACTCCATATGTGGTTCTCGAAATCAACGGTGAAGACCTCAAGACTCTTGACTGCATCAGGGCGCGTCCTTGACATTTGCCTCTTCGGATGCTCGCAGTGCATGAAAATGGTATTTGATTTTGCCTTTTTTCTTTTTTTCATCTGTCAATGTAGGTTGCGCACGACAAACTTTCTGACCATTCGTGCAGTGATTTGTAGTTCCGAAAGAGTCACGAGATAGGCCACATAACTGCAGTTTGTAGAAACGACGTTGCGGTGGAATGCATAACTACAATTGACATAGAATATTTAAAATGCGCCAGCTTTTCAAGCTCACATGAAGCGACGTCGAAAGATTGCGCGAAGATGCTCCAAGAATCTGTTTGTTTCCTTTAGCCGTCCTGTTTTTGATATGTACTGATAAGGAGTAGCGGCTGTCACCCCTGATGCCAACCTCTCCTACACATACATTACAAAAAAAAAAAAAAAGAAAAGAAAAAATTCGCTGCGCGGCATTTCATTAACGGGAGCATAGCTTCCACGACCACCCCTTGCATCGTTGGCGCATCGAAGATGGAAAGCGTCTCCTCCTGCGATTTTAAGAAAGATGTAAGGCCCCGAAGGGCGGTTCACTCAACGCACAGGAGATGTTATGGAGATAGAATAATCGTTGCTGCAATGCAGACGACCAAAGAGCGTGACGCTGTGCCGTAGCAATCCTCCACCCACGTGAAGAAGCGAAAGTTTGGGACGATAAAGCAGGCGACCCGCTGGAAAAGAAACGATTTGTAGACAACGATAAGGTTGAGAACAGGCTGATGCATTTGCTGATGTCAACACGCGTGGTTCTCTGCACTCTTCAGACGCCGGCCGCGGAAAGTGCCGTGCAGATGCTGCCCGTAATAGCGCCGCTTGTCTCAACTCTCCGTTTACATACTGTGAAGCCATCTCTTGGCGCATGCACTGCTGACACAGGAGAGGACCAGACACCAGACAGTCAGTGGCTGCACCCACCGCGGTGGCTTAGCGGCTATGGTATTGCGCTGCTAAGCCCGAGGTCGCGGGATCAAATCCCAGCCGCAGCGGCCGCATTTTCGATGGGGGCGAAAAGGCAAGAACGCCCGTGTCTCGTGCATTAGGGGCACGTTAAAGATCCCCAGGTGGTCAAAATTAATCCGGAGTCCCCCGCTACGACGTGCCGCATTATCATATCGTGGTTATGGCACGTAAAACCACAGAATTAGGCCAGTGGCTTCAACGGGAATATACAACACCGTTGCATTAGTGAACTCTTTGGATGACCATGAACAACACTGAACTAGGCTTCACGTGCCGTTATACATCCCTGTTTTATATCATCTGTATCAGAACCCACCTTTCCCCACTAATTCATCCTCCCTCAGCGAAGCGTAGCAGGATAGAGCACCCTAGCTTAGGACACGCTCTTCGCCTTTCTTCAAATAAACTCGTTTTCTATCTCTCTCTTTATTATATTTTTGCCTATGTACCTGTGAGCATGCCTATGCTCTCCTGCTGTAGTGAAAAGAAAGCCTGACAGTTGTAGGCCACCCTTGTACTGGCGCTGTTGTGTGAATCACGGTGAAACAAATTTTTTAGAGGTTGGGAAGGAGGAATGAAAAATTGAAGAACGGTAACTGGGATGAGACAGGTTCCCGTTAAGATCGTTGTCAAGTTCGTGTTATTTGATTTGATTGCAATATCTTTTCTGAAATTACCACGCTGGTCACAAATATGTTGCGTCCCTCTCCACAACGATGATTTGTTGAATGAATGATATAATGTGAAGTGAACCCCTGCAGCAATGCGAAATACGCGCTGCAATAATTTTTAATGAGAGCAACAACAACAAACGCTGTATGAAGTTCTGCAAATTTTTTGCTATAGGAGAAAAATAATCAGAGGCATCACCAAAAAATGTTACGACAAAAGGAAAATTGTGCTCGTGATGTGTTAGCGTACAGAAAAAAACAAACCGTGACTCACAGAAACGAAGAAAACTAGGAATATAAGAAATGTACATGAAAATTTGCTAGATGTTGTAAGTTGCACACGATATCGCTGCTGTTTAGAAATCTTACTATTGTTTTCGGAACATTTGATTGCGCCTTATGCTTTTCTCCATGGTCCAAACATATTTTAAATAATTACGAGGGTAGCCATGAAGGCGATTCATTTCTTGCCTCAAAGCAGTTCATTATTAACCTTATTGAAAAGAGGCCATGAATATTTTTTCTAAATTTTTCATGTGCATTTTTAACGAGACAAAGCCGCAGAAGGTATATGATGAAGGAAATTGCCTTTAATCCACTTGAAACCTAACACACCTTTACTTTCGTGTGTGTGTGTGTGTGTGTGTGTGTGTGTGTGTGTGTGTGTGTGTGTGTGTGTGTGTGTGTGTGTGTGTGTGTGTGTGTGTTTTGGTGCGTGTGTTGCCTATTCTTTCACCGTTCATCTGGAGTATAGCATGTGACGATTGCTACCAGTGTAGCAAACCTGGTTTTCCGTATACAGCCTAGCTGTCTGTGTTTCCGAATTTGTTGTTGGCTCACATTGACGGCCTATCAATCGCTCGCCAATACATCAATTCGATTTAAAAAACTAAGTTTTTTTTTCTTGTTGATGCCCTCCTAGTGGCCCTTGCGTAAGATTATTCCAAAAGTTTTAAAATGTTCTCAAGGGTCTACGCGACAGTACATTGCCCCTTACTGATAGCAGTCATACCACTGTTCCTCGATATGATGTAGCGATGCTATACTACGCGCCGAAAGAAGTGTTTACTAATCGTTTCTCTCTGTACCTATGGAATACCTGCCGGCACGTTGTAATATGACGTTTTCCGAAATGAATTCTGCGGTGATCGATTATGACTGTCTTAAAACAAAAATGGAAATTTGAAAGTTTGATCATTCTGTGGTGTTGATGGTGTGAATTTTTTTTAAAGTACTTAAGTTCATTCGTCAATTTTTTGAGAGAGCTTTTATTGCGATATCAATTATACGGACACTTGAAGCGCTCACAGCCGTCGGCGCCGCCGCCATCGTCGTGCTGTCAGGATATCGACGGCGCATGTGCAACCCACGCGTGGAGAGTTAGATGTTCTCCAGAGACGTGAAGTGCGCGCTTGGATCCAACAAGGAAGCAGCCAAGGGAACGCGCCACCACGCTCCCCTCAATCAGCTCCGCAGCAGAGCCAGGACAGCGTTCTGGCTTCCCCGCTGTGCGGGCTAATAAGCGCTTTGCGCGCAAACATTAGCGTTCCTTCTGAGCAGCTGTGTGCACATATATACGCAGTGGTGCATACACTGGCCGTAGCAGAACGGACGGTAAACGTCAAGCGAAATCTATTCCTCCTTCCCAACCTCTAAAAATTTGTTTCACCGTGATTCACGCAACAGCGCCAGTACAAGGGTGGCCTACAACTGTCAGGCTTTCTTTTCTCTTCAGCAGGAGAGCACAGGCCTACTCACAGGTACATAGGCAAAAATATAATAAAGAGAGAGATGAAAAACGAGTTTATTTGAAGAAAGGCGAAGAGCTTGTCCTAAGTTAGGGTGCTCTATCCTGCTACGCTGTCTTGAGGGAGGATGAACTAATGGGGAAAGGTGGGTTCTGGTATGGGTGATATAGAACAGGGATGTATAACAGCATATGAAGCCTAGTTCAGTGTTGTTCAGGCCATCGATAGAGTCCCGTAATGCAACGGTGTTGTTTATTTCCGTTGAAGCCACTGGCTTATTTGAATTCTGGGGTTTTACTTGCCATAACCAGGATATGATTATGCGGCACGTCGTAGTGGGGGACTCCGGATTAATTTTGACCACCTGGGGATCTTTAACGGCCCCCTAATGCACGGCACACGGGCATTTTTGCACTTCGCCCCCATCGAAAATGCGGCCGCTGCGGCTGGGATTTGATCCCGCGACCTCGTGCTTAGCCGCTAAGCCACCTACCTCGGTGGATGTAGCCACTGGCCTTTGCACGAACGCTTCATGTGAGGCATCGTTAATTTTATTCACTAATGAACCTTTCGTAATCTTTGACTTTGGATTTCGCACTGACTGTACAATGATATGTACTGTTATAAAGCTATTGATCTTGTCTCTCAGTAGACTTCTTTGAGATTCGGTAAACGTGTTGATCCTAACGTGCCTTGCAGGGTAAAATCTCGTTCGACCGACAAAAAATTTTCGACAGTTTTTGACTATGATTCCTTTCTTTGTTCTCATTCTCCCTGAGTGCTCGAAGGCACAAAAGCTAAACCCGTTCTTCTTCTGATCTACACTGACGACTTACCTAACTCTAACAGCACGCTCAACTGCGTTGGTCGATACATCTCGATAAAGAGCAGATTTTCAACAGCGGGACATAGGACACCGTATGAAAGACAAAGGCAGAGGCACCGACTAACGTGCAAATTATATTTTCTTTTTTCGGACGCGGCATATAAAGGCACGTGGCACGCGCAAACAAAGAAACAAAACAAAACAAGAAAAAAAATGGTCATTATGAAAGATAGTCGATTTCTTTTGTCACTATATGGACAGGGACTGGGAGGGGACGGATGCGTCGCCACGTGTCATGATATTGAGCGCTTCAAGTACCTTGCGGGCATGCTGTTCGCAGAACGTCCTTATTATTTTTATATTTATTTCTATTCTTTTTGCTTTGGTTGTTAATTAAGCGCTGTTTCCCTGTTCTTCCTTGTATGCCCTGCGTCGCGCTCCTAATATCACCTTTTTACCTAAAGTTATCGACCGACCACTCGGACATTTCGCAATCGACTGTGTTATTTATCGCGTCGTGCATCCTAACTCTGACTCGTCATTAGTACAGTACAACCTTTACAAGATTATTAATTTATGCAAATTTATTCTGGTACGGATGATGAGCTAAATGCTAATAAATGCAACGAAACGTTCTCGCAGAAGTCTTTCCGCTTACGCTTCTCCCTGTAATATCTGCGGTGTTCTTCTTGAAGAAATTGCCCCTCATAATTACCACACCAGCAAGAAGCTCTTTTGTCAATTGCACATTAATATATTTTCATTGTGCACTGGGATGCCTGCGCCGAAATCTAGAATTTGTGGGGTTGAAGAGAGAGAGAGAGATAATTTATTAGAGGAAAGGCAAAGAGGTCGGCCTGAGCGAATATGATTTGGCCTGGCTGCTCTGCACAGGGGAAGGAGGAAATGGGATAAAAAAAAAAGTGATGAAAGCTGATGACACTGACAGGAACAAGGGGCACGTATATGCAAATAAACAGTGCTTTCCTTAAAGTCTCGAGTCTAGTCCGGTGCTCTTCAAGTAGTCCATAAGAGCCCTTGTAGCTGTTGTTGCTACTGCACGTTCCCACATTGCGGACAAAATAGTACTTTCAGGCAATGTTTGCCTTCCAATGACTGCCAGCGTAGAAGCCGGCGCCTTCCGTTGTGACACGTAGAGTACAGAAATTGCTCAGTGGATTATTGTGAAGGGCCCTGTAGTGGAGGGCTCCGTATTAATTTTGACCACCCGTGGTTCTTTAACGTGCGCCTGAATTTAGGTACACGAGCGTTCTTTCATTTCGACTTCATCGAGATGCGGCCGCCGTGGCTTGCAATCGAACCTGTGACCTAGTGCGGAGAAGCAGAACAAAGTCACGTACCGCGGTGGGTTGGCAATAGTTACTTTCAGATATATCGCAAATAAGAACACAGATACACACGAAGAAGACACGACAGACGCGGACGAGCGCTACTGCAAATACTACTACTAATACTACTGCAAATACTACTGCAAAGTAGAGCTCGTCCGCGTCTGTCGTGTCTTCATCGTGTGTATCTGTTCTTATTTGCGATATATCCTGAAAGTTACTACCTTAGACCAACTAGCCCAGCAGACGGCCCTTCTGATGGCTGGCAATACATATGGACATCTTGTTGGGGTCATTGCGTATCCTACGGGAATAAATATATGGACTTGACTACTGAAAGCACGAAAACAACAAGTAACTAAAAATCACTTCACGCGTAGTTTACTCGTAAATAAAAAAAAAAGGCGATGCGTTAACTTTACGTAACCGCGACACCTAAACTTGAAATCGGCTATACAACGCAAAACCAGACAAGGGATGAATAGCGGGGATAGTTCCCGTTATTCGTCCCGTATCTGTTTTTGCGCTGTAGACGCTCTCATTATACATATTACCAGCTAGCCCGTTCTTGCACCTTGTAGCTAAACTTGTCCTATAACCGCAACCCCAACCGTATTGAATTAATCGTGTCAACGTCAGGCACACGAGCAAGCGTTGAAAGGGCAGTCGGTGATGCCAGTTTGTCTCGTGTATTTGCATTTCTCTATATTGTTCCAACTGCAGCATCGTCGCTGGCCGTTGACGCGCTTCAAGAAGGGTAGATGCCACTGCATGAGTCACGATTGGATTTGTGCAACGCTACAGGAGTGGGAGAGTGGGGCGGGTGTGTGGGCGTGGGTTTCACGCAAAGCAGTCGTCTCACACACCAAGAGTCTTCGGTTTGCTAGAAGCACCTGACGGTTTTTCTGGTAATTTCATAGGTGGCATTTCGGGGACACTGGCCACGAGATGCCGATAACATTTACGGCGCGGGTAAAAACCCATGACAGCTATATTCCAGAAGAAAAAAAATTAAAGAAAAGCCCAGTTAGGTGCGTGTCGATTAGAAGCACATTGTGGTGAGACTTAGGCGTGTGGCAGGCTTGTTCGCTTCTGTTGCTCACCTGTGAGCCCGGACGTAGTGTAGTTGGCATGTTTTAAACACGTTCAGTCTTGCACATGCCGGTGTACATTTGTGAAGCTATGTTTTGCGAACAATTGAGCTCATGTACATCTTTCATTGCCAGTAACGACAAACTTTAATCGATAGTCTTGCACTGCGCACAACATCCTCGCGGTTTTACATAGTATAAGCGGGAAGAAACGCAATGACCGAGGTCTTTGTCTCGGAAAGCTGCGTTGCACTTTGCCTGCTATTTGTCTCTGTCATCGCTTTTCGGTTAGCTTTCTTCGCTTCGTGATGTAGTTAGGCGAGCTTATAGAAGACCTTACAGCACACCGGGCTGCCGCGGTGACAGGTCGGAGGCCAACGGGCGGACGACATGGTGGGATCCTGCCCGTCTTGCCCCTTCTTCGAGCCGAGACCCTGCTCCCGATGAGAGCGATCGGCGGCGCGAGGGCGCCTTGTATCGCTACAGTACGTGGTCATCTCTGCCGTAATCTTTATTTAACGACGCCGCCGAGAATCGCATCCTTCTTCCGGCGCGTTGTAATTGACCTCGCGCTCGAGCCGAAGGTGGCTGGTCGCTTCTGCAGGGGCCAACTGGCCGGCAGCTTCCGCTCATTTGCCGTTGGACCATTACTTACTTGCGCGCCGCTCGGCATTCGTCGTCATTCGGTTGGAAAAGCTGAGCTACGCGTGGACTTTCCATCCGCGCCATTTGCTTTGACGCCTCTGCTGAGCACTACTATACGCGCTCCACACGCACGAATTATGCTGCACGTTGCAGCCGCGACAACTTATAGGCACGCAGTAATTAGCCAAAGAGCCATTCGCCATGTTCGCAGCTGCCGGCTTCCTAATGGCTGGCGTCCGCTTCGATGAGTAATAGGGCGCCAGAGTTTCGACGGAGAAGCTGCGTGCGGCCGTGGCGCCACTGTATAGTCGTGTGTCACGTATTGCGGCGTTTCAGCCATGCGGGTAAAAAGCTAGCGGCGTTTGCGTTCTGGTTACTTCGTTTACCGTTTCCTCGTTCATCAGCGAATATCTTGTGTTCAGCTTCGATGAGACTATGTGGTTCCTGTGATGGGAAGTCTGTTGGTTTGCGGCTTTAGGTCTGTGCAGGGTCGACCGACATTTCACGAATGTTTGCGTTGTGTTAAAACAAGATTCCGCCCGGTGATACTTGCAGGATAGAGCCCAAAAGAAAGGTTTCCTTAGTGTAGGAATAACGCGCTCTAACTCCTTGTTAGGTCCAGTTAGAAGACAAAATTTAAATTAAATGAAATTCTTGAGTTTTACGTGCCAAAACTATGATATAATTATGAGGCGTGCCATAGCGGATACTCCGGTTTAATTTTGACCCCCGGGAGTTCTTTAACGTGCACCTAAATGTAAGTAGATATGAGTTGTTGCCTGTCGCCCTTACCAACATGCGGCCGCTGCGTCCGGGAACCGAACCCTCCACATCGTGCTTAGCAGTGCCACGCCATCAGGGCCGTCACCAGAGGGGGGGTTCAAACCAGACTCTGCAACCCCCCCCCCCCCCCCCCCCCGGAATTTGTCTGTGTACTTGGAATACCTGGCAAAAACAACATGCGACTACATTGGCCGGCCCCCCTCCCCTCCAACGGTCAAGTGCGAGCCCTCTCGGAAAGCAATTCCTGACTACGGTACTGCACGCCATAGCCATTAAGCCACCGCGGTTGCTCTAAATGTGGGTCTCTGATTAAGAATTTTCTCCCGCCAAACAAAGTGATAATAATGGACGTTACGAGTGTGCAACATGAAAGTTTAAGCGTTACCTGTGAGGTGGGCTAGGCGTTTTCGCTTCCGATCTCGAGCTCGTTAATTCGCTTGGGGGTCTCAAGGTATGACTACGACGGCATGACGAAAATAAAACTACGATGGAACGACCATGACGGCATACGGTGATTGTATGACGTCGATGGCATGCCGACAATGGCATGGACGACAATGCGATGCCGACACTGCAATGAGTGTACGACATAATGACGACGATGTAACGCGACCACGTTCATATGACGATGACTGTATGATGACGATGTAATGACAACGACGGCATGATGACAATGTGATGATAGTGTTCGAATGCCGATGATGACGCTATAATCATGGCGTGACGCCGATGGCATGACAACAAATGGGATACCGATGCTGGAATTATGAGGATGGTATGATTACGACGACGGAACGACCAGGATGGCATCACGACGACGGTATGACCACAAATACGACAACGACGACATGCTGGCGTCGGAGCTGTTAGGTACGGTCAGCCGAGCGCCTGCTGCCGCTGCTGCTTGCCGTTAAGCTGGAGACACAAGGTCCGATTCGGCGTCCGACGCGCCGGAACAGCAGCAGGAACCGAGGCGTTTTGCCGTGCCGAAGCGCCGGATCGGATGTCTGGCGTGCAACAAACTGTACAGATTTTCACCGTCCGACGCGTCCGACAACCGCACCGTCGTTCGGCCGCAGCCAATGACAGCCCGCCTCGCATGGAACGTTCTCAGACGTTCCCTCCATAGAGGCGGCGCGGGCGGGCCGGTCTCGCGCCGTATTTTGTTTTAAAGCGAAGCTTTGTACCTCTACCAGCCAAGGGTTCTGTCGTGTCCGTCGTTGTAATAAAAAAAACGATCTCGACGAACCGCTAACAATTGCAGGTATAGCAGTATAGCTTACTTGAATTCAGGCATTCAGCGTACAACTGAGCACTCGTTTTCGCAAGAAAAACCACAAAAACAAGCTTCAAGGTGATGAGCCAACATGATGGATGATAAGGGCTGCGGGCAAACAACGGAAACAGGCTCGGCGCGGTCCGTAAGATTAGATTGCAGCTGTTGCAAAGCTTATGCAGCTGCTTGAAAGAGGGTTGACGTCATTCGAAACCCTTCCAGCCTAGTAACTGCTTCGGTTCATTTTCTAGACTACCTCACTATGGGGTAGTCTAGTAGTGTATATCACACCGATCATAAAGCAGTAGTGAACATTGTTGTGAAGTAAATAATAATAAAGGCCGTGGTTAAAGTTACGTTGTAGCGTGTGAAATATCAAGTGCGCCGCAGTCACCGTGAGGGTGGCGTAAAAAGCTTCGCTTTCCAACCACCTTCACAGGGTGGATTGGCGGGCAATTTTTTTCTTTCGTTTTTTTTTTTTTGCCGGCTACAATGGCATTGCTACAATTCGTTTCTGACACGAAATAGTTACCAGTTCGGTAAAATTATCTCAAACGTGTGCCTGTTCTGCAAAGCAGCGCCTAGTACACTAGCACTCAGCTACTGGCGAGATCGGCCGGGTGCTGCGATGCGAGAGCATTTCGCAGGTAGACAGCACACAGCGACCGCCTGAGCGAGGGTGCTCGCTTAGCTTGCACGCTTTGGCCTTCGCATCGACGGCGTCGAGTAATCCAAGTGTATTTAATTACGGGTAACCTTAAGTGTACAGTGTTAATCGTGTTGGCAAAAATAAGTGCACTTCGACGAGCTCGGGCTGGATCTCAAGAACCATCGGCCGTGGCGTCCGCCGAGCTAGGCTTATATCCGGCCCTATTAGTGGCTGCCAGCGAAGCCGTCAGTGGACAACATACCGTTGCGAAGTGTTTTGACGCTCACAAAGGCATAATTTCACTGACAGTGTTCGCGTAAAGCGAAGGCGCATTGCGCAAGGTTGTTTATTTTGCATTTCTCGACGAGGATATGAAGTCTTCCGAGCGTACAAGCTGGGGCGCAGGATCTGGGCGGAGCTTACGCGCTGCTCGCTGGTTTGCATGCACGTACCGTGTGCCCCGAATCGTCCTATACCGCATGCCGGAGCGTACAGCGCCGCACGTTGGATAGGACGCCGAATCGTACCGTGTGTTTCCTGCTTTAAGCCTGGCGGTCCTTCTGGACAGAAGGTGCTTCACCGGCGAGCGTGCAGATATGGAATTCCATCCATGCTTGATCGTCTTTTCGACGCCAAAGAGCTGACGACGAAACCAGATTCACCTGAAGAAAATTCGCAAGTGATTATGTGTCACGTCTTCGTCTGTTCGACCACCCAGAGCTGACGGACGAGACAAGTTCTTGGACCCCAAACTGCAATTGGTCATCGACCAGTGCGTCGCTAAACGGCAACGCCCGTCTTTGTGTGCTTCACTCGAAGTACCAGCGCCCGCCTGTACCACTACAGGGCCCGGCGCAGACTATTGACAGGCAGACAAAGAACCTCCCTTCAGGGTGACCACATCCACCGCATTCTTCGGAAATGGTGGCGACAGTCAAGCCTACAATGAGCCAACGCTGACAATTTCCGTGGAACAGTGTCGACCCCTGTTTCACCTGAAATTGTCTCTGCATTGCATCGAAGGTGGGTCGAAGGTTGGACACCTGTGGCGGAGTCCGACGAGGTGATGCGAAACCATGGGTGGGATTTGGCGGACTGTGCTGCAATTCCAATAGGCCGAGAGAAGGACATTGAATTATCTTGTCGAGCGATAGAGGGAAAAGAACTGCATAAAAAGCCGCAGCGCGGAGGTGTGAGAAAACGATCCCTGAGACTTTTCAAGCCAGCGCACGTTTTGCTGTCGTCTGATGTTACTTTTGATATTCATTTTCTTCTTGGCCTAATGCCGACGGAATGCGAAATAAGCCAAGTTAATTGTTCCTTCGCCAAGCGTCTGCACTACTCAGCACGCAACGCCATTTCTGCACGGAGAGCGTTGGAGGTTACCTGACAGCGACCTGGCAGAGAGAACTACCGGCCGTCCCGGAGGAAGGTTCCAACCTCGGAAATCCAACAGAGCTCACGTCTGCGCTCACGCGCACCACCTGCCACCGCGGGCTGCCTTAATTCACACTATATCCGGCGTTTGTTTGCACTATTTCCGGTACCGGCTACTCGGGCCGTCTTAATTCATACTATATGCGATGTTTGTTCGCACACTATCCGGTATTGGCCAATCAGGCCACCTTAATTCACACTATATACACATTTTTAGACAGCACTATCTCTGGGATCGGCCCACATCTTTCGAAGACAAATGGTACCAAAACGTCATCGCGTCCTCGAGCGTGACCTTGCTCTAACTTTGGCTCTGCCTATAAGCAACGAAATGCTTCGCAGAATTTAATACCTATTGTGTTGCAACATCTTAGATGTTACACCTGTATGATGAAACCGTTGAATATTATGTTCTTTCATACTAGTAGGTATGTGTGCTTTAAAATTCACTATATATATATATACACACACAAACGTTGTGTTGCGATTTATTGTTTCATTACGTAAGAACTTGTAACTGCGCTTACTGGCACTACCTTGTGGGTGAAAGTTCTGTGTTGTGTAAGCCGGTTCGCTGACGATTCGAGGGCAGCTCAAACAATGTCGGGACTGTAGTGGGCAAGGCCTTCATTTCTTCACCCTATGGGTAGGGGGAAGTTGAGAATGAGGAGGTCAGTGATGATGACAGGATAATGACGATGGTCTGACGATGACTACCATTGCTGTCCTCGTCAGCGTAACGAGGAGGACAGATGAGCGGTCAAAGCAAACCATGTTTCGAGCTTTCAACTATTATTGCAGTAAAAATAATCAAAACGAACACATTGAAGGAAGCAAGAGCTTAGAACGACTGAAAGTTGAGAAAGTTGGTTGGTATTTATGACACTGAAAGGAGAGAGGGAGAGAAAGGAGGAAGGAAAGGCAGGGAGGTTAACCAGACTTTGTCCAGTTTGCTACCCTACACGTGGGGAGGGGGATGGGGAAGCGAAAGAAAGAGATAGAAAAGACAAGTGTTGATGGCACTGATAGGAAGGCGTGTAAGCATGGTCGCAAGTAGGGCCGGTATTTTGTAGCGATGCGTTATGCTTTGTTCTATACTAGTCTTATGATCCACCGCTCACGGCCGGCTGATCCCGTTGATAACGTGAGCGGACCGTCGATCTGACCACTGACCAAGCGCGAAAAGCGCGAAAGGCATTAGCATCGGAAAGGCATTGCTACAAAATACCGGCCTAGGAGTGTTGTCCTTTTCGTTCCTACTCATCTCCGTGTTTGCACGTGTGCTTTTCAGCGCAATGGAGAGTATTAGCCATACCATGGTATCTTATCGCAAGGTATATAACATGCTTCGTTGTTAGCAGCTGCTTGTTACTGACGGATGTCATCATTGTCACCATTTAGCTGCCGTGATTACGCGCGCTAGTTTAACCGGTGGAGCGTGTGGATGGCGCATATGAATTAGGGCCTCGGTTTTGCTTGTACAAAACGCTGGTTTTAAGTGACGTTTATTTTGAACGTTCTCTGCATGTGTAGGACGCTTCCTTAGATGAAAATCCGACTTCCACATAACGAGCTCAGCCCACAGTACAACAAAGAAAAATTAATCAGGTTCGTGTCTTGTATTTTTCATCTTTCACCTAAAAGCAAAGGTATCATCAAAGATAACATCAACAGGTGATGTTCAAAGCCGAGGTTAAACATAACAAATAACTGCCATCTTACTGTAAGACACGCTGTTTCCCGGGCACTTCTCAGACCTGGAATCATCAAGAGCGTTCAGTGCGGTTCGATTCCCAGAGATTTTGTATCCTTGACCTTAGTCTCTAAATATTCTTGAATAGAGCGAAACTTAGGTCGTCTATCAGGATTCCCGTTGATAGACCTAATTCAATTGCTCATTGACAATAACAGCCACGGAGCAAGATGGCTTTAGGTGGATGAGGCTAGACGAACAACTTAAGCTGGGCATGAGGATAACCCCCGTCACCAGGTAGGAGCTCGAATAAATACACAAATAAAGGGAGCAGGAAACAAGCCGTCAGTCTTGTGTTGCGCATTCGCCTTTAACGAGATCCAGCGTCGATCAACGCTGGATGAGAATTATCAGCAACCGTGGGTGCTGCCAGTGAGGGTCAGTGAATGTGCGCTCACGGACCCTCACCCCCACACCCCCCTCGACGACCCAACGCGAACGTCAAGAGCATTTTCCTCGGTACGTTGCCGAAGTGCCGTCAGGCGAGCGCTGCTGGGTGCGGCCTCCGGGCCCAGCGTGCCTTTCTGCTTACGAATGGGACGAGCACTCGCTCAGCGTGACGCGTCGTCGTCGGCGTCGCCATGCCACCGTCATCAATTCCGGACGGAGAGTTAGTCCTTTGGGCGCACATGACCTGGCCTGCCCGAGGCCCCACGGGGAGATGCGATTACTTCCGGGGTAGTAAACCACGGAGACCCGTCGAGACGCTGGTGGCGTATTCGGACCACGAGCCCTCTTCGCGGGTCACAGAAGCCGGCGCCGAGGCGGTAACATTTACTTGGCCTTCTTTTCTTTTTTTCTTTTTTTTTTCGCAGCCAGGTCCGAGCGGCGGCTACGTCGGCTGGTTGCTGCCTCGCCTGAAGCCGATCGCTGGGGATATTGCCGTGACAGCGGCTGGGTGCGTAGCACCGATCGCCTTATTAGGTACGACACTGCGCCTCATTACGCTCCATTGACTCAGCGCGCCAGTGCAGACGTCAGTAGAGTCCCACCCGTGACAGGAGGAGCTAGACAGTTGAGGCGAAGTGATGCCTCACGTCCGGGCCTCGACTAAGTATCACCTAACTTCCTCCACC
Organism: Dermacentor silvarum; assembly: GCF_013339745.2. Lineage (NCBI taxonomy): Eukaryota > Metazoa > Arthropoda > Arachnida > Ixodida > Ixodidae > Dermacentor > Dermacentor silvarum. The sequence goes on from NC_051154.1 coordinate 212,249,179, forward strand.
CCCATCTATGTTGTTCCACCCTTGATTAATTTTTTTTCATGGAAGCTATGTCTAGGCAGCTTTCTATAGTTCTTTCATGGAGCAGAACTCGAAAGCTTCAGATTTATTTCACATTGACCCTGCACTTCAATTCAAAATCCCGTCCACATTGGATACAACCAGAGCCTTTCAAACGCTCATTCACCGTCTGCAGCTCGGTACCGGTACACAAAACACTTTCTACAAAAAATTTTAAGAGCTGATAGTCCGGAATGCACTTGTAGCCACGCCGATGAGGATGTACAGCATCTTCTATTAGAATGTACGCGACAGGACACACACAGACAACGTTTAGCACGTGATTTTGTGGCATTCGACCGCAGGCACGTCAGCCTCGGGAAGCTCTTTGGTATTCGCCAACATATTCATTGCAAAGACGAGCGTGGTCCTCAAAGATTTCTAGGAGCGAGCAACATTCTCGGAAACTATTGAAAAGAGTGTTTATCTGGGATAACGTCACTCTATGGGATTTTTTATTTTATCTGATTTTGGGCGATTCCGCACCTGGGTTCACGTACCTTCATTTGAATCTAATGCGTGCTTTCTTATGTGCTCTGATTTTAGTACAGTTACGTGACCGGACTTTGTGATTGAACTTTGTGTGCTGTGTTTCTGAGTTCTCTTTCAGTTTTAGTGTGACATTAGTGTACTTATGTCACTAGATTTTGTGTTTACTTCAGTGCGCCTTTGTGACTGAACTTTGTGTTGCTATGTTTCTGAGTTGACTTTCAGTATTAGTGCGGCATTAGTGTACATGACTGGACTTTGTATTATTGTGATTTGGAGTCGACTTTCCGTCTTAGTGCGTGTAGGTTAATTCTTTTTCTTCCATATCTCTATGTTAAAAGGAGTAGCCGGAGCCAGTTAAAGGCGACATCTCCTAAATACCATATAATAATAAAAAAAAACATCTTTGTAATGGTGGCATCTGTCTTGTCTCACTGTCTCCTTTTCCACGGTACACATCTTGCTTTTGCAAAGGGGGTAGGCGAAATGTACCTCTGCTTTTTATAGCCAAGCTGTCAATGGCTAGGATCCCGGGATTTGTTCATGGCGTAACGTTGACAGAAAACCATGGAGGGCCGATCCCGGCGGCAGTGCAGGACCAAGCAGTGGCTGTACCCCCGTTAGGCAGAGGCTACAAGCACTCACCAAAGTGAAACGAACAGTGCATACATTCTTTAGAATCGCGCATACAACATACCGAACAGCATACGTTTCAATAAAGAGCAAGTTCAAGACAAGCATCCCAACCACATAATTGATGATAAGGCGCTCCTGATAACATTGAACATGGCGCTCCCCGCATACGTTTCCCGGTGAAGATTACTGTTGCGCAAGCGGCCGCGACGACGGCAGCTTGCGTTGAGGGGAGTGACGTCCCTAGCCTTTTGGTATATAAAAATTATGAGCCTAGCAACTGTTTTCAATTTTGTTGCAGCACCGCTATGGGCGGCGGCGTGCTGTCAAAATTACCATTACTCCCACTACTACCATTACTCTAAAGCCATAAAGCATTGCACCCCCTTCAGCAGTTGTAGTGGTGGTTTCCAACAGCTTCGCTGGACATCCAATTTCGCAGGGCCGGGATGGCGAGTCAATCTTGTTTATCGAATCGCTTTTGTCCCCTTTAGACTGAGCTGCCTTAAATGTAGGATACCAACCTTTTCGCCGAAGCAGAAGACAAGCGTGATGTGTACAACTTACCGCTTCTGAAAAGGTCAGAAGAGCTCTGACTGCAGTATACCCACAGCGTCTCAATAATAAATCAACAATTCCATGTTACCTATGGCAGAGCGTGTTGCTTGGTATATGCAAGAATTCCATGATAATCTCTAGAACACAATAGTCGCACTGTAAACTTGATGGGCTTTTTAAAAACTCTACCAAAAATCTATAATTCCTTTGTGCATGCATCGCAAGTTTACATATTCAGGACTAGGATTATATATATATATATATATATATATATATATATATATATATATTTAAAAAAAGGAAAAGGACGAACGTTATGGCATATTCATTTACTGACCGGCCTTTGTCGAAGTGAGTCACTCCGACGAAGGCCTGTCCTCCGACCGCAACGTCAGTTGTTATGTAATGAACGTTATGTAATGAACGAGAAGAAAGGGAACCGAGGGACCCGATAATTATTAATCATATCATAAGAAGCCAACAAACAATGACACCAAGGACACCACAGGGGAAATTACTTGCACTTACTTCTTGTTCATTACATAATGAGGACTCGCATCCGGCAACATTGATGCCTTCAGGTTAGCATATGTGGGTTTATTGACCAGTTGTGATCACCCAAAAAGATCACGCGCTCGTGACGCCTGCGGCAGAAAGGATGTTCCACATCCGCCGCCATGGTTTGTGAGTGGTGCCACGCTGGCCAACACTCCCAGGGTTAGTTCTAGTTCTAGAACATAAATACCCCAGAAAGTGGAGGGGAAAACGGCTCCGCGGTAGCTCAATGGTGAGAGAATCGCACTCGTAATGTGAAGACGTCGGATCGTTCTCCACCTGCGGACAATTGTTTTTTCATCCATTTTCACTTCCATTAATTTATCATTTCTTTAATTCAATTAGTAAGTGCAAGTAATTTCCCCTGTGTTGCCCTTGGTGTCATTGTTTGTTGGCTTCTTATGATATGATTAATAATTATCGGGCCCCTCGGTTCCCTTTCTTCTCGCTCATATATATACATACATAGAGGTGATTTTTTTAACATTCCGTTAAGCTTTACGGAATTTTTAAAAATCGCCAGTGGCAGGTAGCATAATTCTTATCGTTGAGCTGGGTTATTCGTTGAGGCGGACATTAGTAGCATGAGAAATCTAAACACATGTTCAACTAATTACCAAAAATTGACTGATGAACTTCTTAGTTAATTAATATACGACACATACTACAATTTATGAATTGTAGCCGGTGAACTTGTCAGGCGTATCCACTCGGAGTGATTTTGCGGAATGACATCCCAGTTTGGAGATATGCACCATCAAACTCGTCGTTCCGTAATACTTCATTTAGAGCACCCTGTGTATATATTGGTGCGAAAAATGGAAAATGAAAATTAATTAACAAAAAACCGTTGTTTTGACCTTCACAAAAAGAACAGCGCCAGTAATTGCGACATATTCCTTGAATGGATCATCTTTAACCAGAATTCGACAATATAAATACCTTGGCGTAACATTTACTCACAATCTCTCATGGTCTGCACACATTGATCAAACATGTTCTAAGGCATTAAAAAAACTTGGATATTTACGTCGTACTATGCTGAAGGCTCCAAAGGATACTAAACTCTTAATGTATAAAACACTTGTCCGCCCCATTATCGATTATGGCGCCACAGTGTGGTCACCCCATAACCAAAACAACATAATCAAACTAGAAGCAGTTCAAAAGAAAGCCGTCCGCTTCATTTCTCGCCGGTATGACCACTATTTTTCACCATCATCTGCCCTACCTTCTCTGAACCTAACATTACTTTCTGTGCGTCGTGACGTGGAATCCTTAAAATTTTTGCACAACATAATTAACACGTTCTATCGTACTTCGAACACAGTTTGCTTATCTTTCGCCAAACCTTCTTCTACACGTAACTTCCACGAGCTGAATCTTTTCCCTTCCCGTACAAATACTTTCAAGTACAGCTTCTTTCCCCGCACTATAGAAGTATGGAATTCCTTACCTGGCTGTCTTCGCTCACTCCCGATAAGTGAATTCGAAAGTGCTCTTTATGAAAAGCAGCGTGTGTAACTGCTTGAGTTACGTTTGACTTATGCTTTGTGTATGCATTTCAGTGTTTCGCTGCTTTCTGTATTGAAGAAAATAATTTCCAGTACTTTAAGTGTTCTACTAATATTTGAATTTGCTAATGTTGTAAGATTGTTAATTTGTTCAGTTTCACTTATTTTTTTGTTCACCCCTGTATTAACCCACTCCTGCAATAGCCCTGTTATAGGGCTGCAGTATGTACAAATAAATAAATAAATAAATAAATAAATAAATAAATAAATATATATATATATATATATATATATATATATGCCTTCTTGATGAATGTCGGACCGAAACGTCAGTAAAGTCTTATGTTTTTCCTACGTGCTTCTATTTTTTGAACTATATATATATATATATATATATATATATATATATATATTTTTTTTGAACTATATATATATATATATATATATATATATATATATATATATATATATTATGAAAGAAATGCTCACACGTTTAACAACAACAAAAATACTATTATTTTACTGACGTTTCGGCCGGTGGTCCGGCATTCATCGGAGTGAATGAGAATACACAAGACGTTCGTTCCCAAGGTGTCGGGAAGTCACGTGGAAAGCACATGTGGCTCCAAACAATGTGTAAGGGGAAAAAACAAAATAAACAGCAAAAATACCTGTTTTTTTTTAAAACGAGGCACTAACAGATGCAGAGAACACGACACGTGGATGGCTGTGATGAGTCACGGAGGTGGACGCGTGGTCCTCACCGTCAAAGAAGCGGGGGGGGGGGGGGGGAGAAAAAAATTGGTGGCGGAAGGGGGAAAAAGGGAGGAAAACACATGTGGGTGGCTTTGATGAGCCGCCTCTAAGGCAGCGCGTTCCCCAGTCCCGAGGGACCACCATCGTTTAAGATAAGAAGACACTCCACGGCAGACACGCCGTGCGAAGGGGGCATGCGACACAATAACGTCTCCAGAGTGAAAAAGAGAGAGGATATGCGGACGTGCCAGCACGAAGCAAGACCGTCTTATATGCGTTGCGGTTAGACTACAAGGAATTAACTTTCGGCTATAACCACATTTGTCTAATCAGAAGGCAAGGACGTGAGTTTCCCTTTGCTTTCATTAATACCCGAGGCGGTGGTATTAAACTTATAGATAAGATAGGACTCGCGAATTTCCCTTTAGTGGTGTGAGCGAAAGCCTGATTCCCATATTGTCGCCTTTAAGTCATTGAAAGAGTGACCGGGAAGGTTGACATGTTTGGATACGGGAAGGTTCAAAAGAGATTTTGTGTGGGACCTGTGGTTATTAAATCATATCCTGAAAGGTGTCTCCGTCTGACCAATATACTGTTGACTACAAATTGTACATTCAAGAAGATAGATCACATTGGCGGTGTCACATGTAAAGTTTCCTTTTATTTGAACTGCGAAGTTGGACGCGGTACTGGTTGCTTTCTGTGTTGTCCTCATGTGAGGACAAACCTGGCAACGTGATTTGTTGCAAGGCATACAGCCTGTGCCACGGCTTGGGTTTAAGGTTGACTTTGTCAAACTGTCGCGTAAATTTTTATTTCTCCTATACACGACGCGGGGCGGTTCCACAAATATGCGCTTAAGGCGATCGCTTTGTGCAAGTATATTATGGTGCTTTCTAAGAATCGCTGAAACCTTGGGCACCGACGCAGAGTGGGTAAGGATTAGATTTGTGCTTTGTTCACTATCAGGTAGTTTAGCTTTAAGTATGTCGGCACGGTTGAGCTCGCCAGCTCTGTTTACAGCATCATCAATTATTTTTGCCGGGTATTTCTGCTTCAGGAGGGCGTCTTTCATTAGCGCACAATTAGCACTGAAATCTTCTTTGTTTGAACATATACGCTTAAAGCGGTGGGCTTGGCTATACGGAATGCCCGTTTTACAGTGTCTGACGTGACTGCTATAGAAATGCAAATACTGGTGGGTGTCTGTGGCTTCCTGTAAAGCTTGGTAGTTAATCTGCCTCCAGACAGTGAGACGCTTACATCGAGGAAGTTAACACTGTCCTGCGAGTAGTGGTGAGAAAAAGAAATAGTGGGATGAGCACGATTGAAGTCACCTATAAATTTTAAGAGATCTGTTTCACCATGAGGCCATATCATAAAAATGTCATCGATAAAACACTTGTAGCAGAGTGGCTTTAAGCTGCGAGACGCGAGAAATTCTTCTTCTAGCACAGCCATAAAAATATTGGCGTAATTAGGACCTATTCTTGTTCCCATTGATGTGCCGCTTATTTGCACGTAATGGACCCCGTTAAACTCAAAATTGTTTAGTTCGAGAACTAACTTAAGAAGCGTCTGTAGCGTGTAGCAGTCAACAGGCTTAGCACCTATATATATATATATATATATATATATATATATATATATATATATATATATATATATATATATATATACATATGGTATAATTTTTTAACTGCGCTAACACACACTGACAAGGACGAGGCTGACAAGACATGCGCAGACGTGTGTTAGCGCAGTTAAAAAATTATACCATGCATGTCAACCAACTAGCCCGACTTGGAGCTCTACTTCAGTATATATATATATATATATATATATATATATATATATATATATATATATATATATATATATATATATATATATATATTCATTGCTAGTTGAACTAGCGATGAAGTTAGAACGGCCTTGCAAGACATGACCAGGGGGAAAGCTGCTGGAGAAGATCGAATAACGGTCGATTTGATCAAAGATGGAGGAGATATCGTGCGTGAAAAGCTTGCGGCTCTTTATACGCAATGCCTCACGACTTCAAGTGTACCAGAGAGCTGGAAGAACGCTAATATTATACTCATTCATAAGAAGGGTTAGGTTAAAGAATTGAAGAATTCTAGACCCATTAGCTTGCTTTCAGTATTGTATAAAATATTAACCAAGATAATTTCCAATAAAATCAAGGCAACACTTGACTTCAGTCAACGAAGGAAACAGGCTGGCTTCAGGAAAGGATACTCTACGATGGATCATATCCGTGTCATCAATCAGGTAATCGATAAATCTGCGGAGTACAATCAATCTCTCTATATGGCTTTCATAGATTATGAAAAGGCATTTGATTCAGTAGAAATACCAGCAGTCACAGATGCATTGCGTCATCAAGGAGTACAGGAGGCATACGTGAATATCTTAGCAAATATCTACAAATATTCAACAGCAACCTTGGTTCTCCACAAGAAAACTAGAAAGGTACCTATCAAGAAAGGGGTCAGGCAAGGAGACACAATCTCTCCAATGCTATTCATGGCATGCTTAGAAGAAGTATTCAAGATTTTAGACTGGGAAGGCTTAGGAGTGAGGATCAATGGCGGATATCTCAGCAACCTCTGGTTTGCAGATGACATATTGTCCTATTCAGCAACAATGGGAACGAAATACAACAAATGATTGAGGACCTTAACCGAGAAAGTGTGAAAGTAGGGTTGAAGATTAATATGCAGAAGACAAAGATAATGTTCAATAGACTGGCGAGGGAACAATTCAGGATTGCGAGTCAGCCTCTGGAGTCTGTAAAGGAGTACGTTTATCTAGGTCAATTACTCACGGGGGACCCTGATCATGAGAAGAAAATTTACAGAAGAATAAAATTGGGTTAGAGTGCATACGGCCGGCGTTGCCAAATCCTGACTGGGAGCTTACCAGTGTCGTTGAAAAGAAAAGTGTACAATCATTGCATTCTACCGGTACTAACATGTGGGGCATAAACTTGGAAGTTAACAAATAAGCTCGAGAGCAAGTTAAAAAAAATTACGGGGTTTTACGTGCCAAAACCACGATCTGATTATGAGGCATGCCGTAGAGGGGGACTCCGGAAATTTGGACCACCTGGGGTTCTTTAACTTGCACCTAAATCTAAGTACACGGGTGTTTTCGCATTTCGCCCCCATCGAAATGCGGCCGCCGTGGCCGGGACTCGATCCCGCGACCTCGTGCTCAGCAGCCCAACATAGCCACTGAGCAACCACGGCGGGTCGAGAGCAAGTTAAGGACAGCATAAAGAGCGATGGGATGAAAGATGTTAGGCCTAATTAAGCGACAGGAAGAGAGCGGTGTGGATCAAAGAGCTAACGGGGATAGCCGATATTTTAATTCACATTAAGAGAAAAAAAACGGAGCTGGGCAGGCCATGTTATGCTTAGGACGGATAACCGGTGGACCATTAGAGTTACAGAATGGATACCAAGAGAAGGAAAGCGCAGTCGAGGACGGCAGAAAACTAGGAGGGGTGATGAAGTTAGAAAATTTGCTGGCGCAAGTTGGATTCGGCTAGCGCAAGACAGGGGTAATCGACGCACGGAGAGGCCTTCGTCCTGCAGTGGACATAAATATAGGCTGTTGATGATGATGATATATACGAAAAAGTTTCAATATGGGAAAGGGCCGACACTGCCCAATTCTCTCTGGCGAAATGGCTTGCCGCATTTACTAACCGAACACTCTTGAAGTGTGGTCAGCCGCCCCTGCTTCCGCCACTGCTTCCGCCACTGCTTCCGATTTTCCGATGCCCTGCTTTTATAACGTGTATAATGTCATGGGGCACCACTCCTTCTAACACTTGCACTATCATATATATTGTATTTTGTATTACAATGCATTGTATTGTATCTTCATGTTCATGTTGCGCGCGAACTTGTTCGCTTTTTATTTTTAGTTTGTGAACGTAACCACAATGTATTAAAATTAGCCTCCCCCCACGTAATGCCGGCAAGGGCTCTTAGGGTATATGGTTAAATAAATAAATAACGAAATAATTTACAGCCCTCGAGCCCACGACCATGGGTTGGAGTCGAACCCACGATCGTTGGTGTTAAGTGAGGCACAGTTAACTAAGGTAGAGTTTATTAAGGCACTCGAACGCATGACCATCGGTGTTAAGGTGAAGGAAAATAAGGTAGAAGTAATTAAGATATAGTTAATTAAGGCACAGCTTTAATTATTATAGAGTTCATTACGGCACTCGAACCTGCGACCATTGGTGGGAGTCACACCAACGACCTTTGATGTTAATTAAGGCGAAGCTAATTAAGGTACAGTTAAATAAGGTATCGTTAGTTAAGGCACTCGAACCCACGACCTGTGGTGGGAGTCGAACCCTCGATCTTTGCTGGTCGGAATGCTTTCGCATTCATCCACGTATGGATAATTAAGTGCCCCTTGAATTTTTTTAATGATTATTCTGCACTTCCTTCTGCTGCATTACTCGCGGTGACTCGGTAACATAGCCCGTTCGAGCTTGATTTTAAGCTTCCACTCTTTACCGATATGAATAATTTTCTGAGGTTTGCATCACATGCAACTCTCTACATCTGGCATATTGGAAACACCTTAGAGACGAGCTTCGGTTTAATTTTGAGAAGCGGATCTTTTTTATTGTGCAGAAAAAGTTCAGCATACATTTTTTTTATTTCCATATTCTGTTCACACCGGAATGCGGTCTTCCCAACCTGGCGATCAAACTGGTGACCTCGTGCTAAGTAGCCGAGCACAAACCCCAGCCTTCAACCTACCGCTGCGGGTGTGCGCCCGTGGCCTTCTTTGGCGGACTTATATGGTGTCATCGTATATTTGAACTGCGACTTGTCTCGGTGGAATCTCTAGTCACATTGGAAAGGCACAATCAAAGTTTTGCTGAGCTCGTACGTCTTCGTCAGCTGCATGTCGAGGACCTCATTAGCAGAAGCAGACACCGAGAGGGCGGCGTGGCCGAATCTTATAGGTAACAAAATCAAGTGCTTTCGAAAGAATTTGAAGTCCTGAATTCCGACAGGGGACGCATATCACGTCACAGGTATGCGAGTCACTCTAATTATGGAACCAGAACTGCTTGCTGAAGCGTAACGTTACTTTTTAACCATTGTCACCTAATGAGCGCCTGAAGTAGTGCCTCCATGGCGGTCGTACGTTCTCTTGCTATCAGAATTTTTTTATATGATCTTTCCACTCATTCTGCCTTCAATATATTTTAATTAAACGTATACCGCGAGCCATTTGTTTGCCATTTCGCTTACTGGTCACCAATTCGCTTACTGTACAGCTGTACTGAAAAAAAAAAAAAAAAACAGAAAAAGAAAGGACTTGTTCTTATGCAAGCCATCCTTGAAGCTTGTGTTAAATACGGAGTTATTCATTTTGCAATCGTGAAACAAACTTTCGGAACTACTATTAAACGCAACTTTTAATTAATTTTCGTAATAAACCGGCCTCGTTAATTTAATAGGTCTTAACGACACAAAACTACCTTGTTTTTTGTTGTGGTCTTTTTTATGAGCGTAAATAATGTAAAAGCAAAAGAAAATACCGCGTGTTTATGCAACGGCTGCCTCAGAATGTGATAGGGGGACTATTACACAAATTATAATTTTTTCCTTACCAATTTTCGTAGCAGCAGCGGACATCTGAATTAGCAAAATTTATGAATCAGCAAAACTCCCCTAATTACCTTTTCACTGAAGGGTTTACGAGACGTTTTAGAATTGGGGAATTGAAGTAAACGAGTACTGAAAGAATGACATTTACCTGCCTTGTGTTTATCGTGCCATTGCTTTATCTCTCCGCTATTCTTTCCGTCTTTCATTTCCTCTTACCCTTCCTGCAGTGCAGGGTTGCAAACCAGTCGAGACTATCGAGGAACAACTGTTCCCAACTCTCTAGCGAAATACGTTGCTGTTGCACTTAATAATGATATACGTTCGTTCTACGTGCGTCTCTTGAAAGATGAGCACGGTCCCATTTTTTTTTCGACTTCTTTTTTTTCCTCGCGGTACGGTGAGTATGAAACTAGAGATGAGGATGGGACCTGACGACGCGACGACGGCAGCGTAACAGCATAGACGGACGGGCACAGAAAACGCTCAATTTCGAGACTTTACCAGCTGTCGCAGTGAAATTATGAGATGCTACTCAAAATAAAATCTTAAGAGGAAGCTTTAGCTCAGGACCTCCTAAGTACACTGGAAAGAACAAATCGCTTTCCTCGGCAACCACTGCACCAAATTTGATGGGGCTTGTTGCATTTATTAGAAAATGTTACGATCTAGTGACTGTTGGTCGCGAATTTTTTATTTAGGCTGTAAACTTTTTAATAAGAATTGAAAAAATGCAAATTTTCACAAAACGAACCTATCAAGTTAATAACACTGTAACTCAGCAATGAAAAAATATATCACAATTCTGTGAATTGAACCTAATCGTAGATTTAAAGCAGACATAATTGATATATTACACAGGGCTCTCTAAGAGAGTACTAATTTGTGAGTGGAACATTGTAATACCCTTGTAAACAACGTAAGAAATTCACGTTGCATTGACATATTTGACATATCAAATTTGTCTACTCGGATGCTTTTATGGATGCAGCTTACAGAACTGCGATATCTATTTTAGGTGCAGAGCTACGACTTTGTAAACTTCGTGCTTCTATATTTGTCTGAAACTTAGCCATTTCTGAAAATTGCATTAACAAATTCAGGCCTTAAATCGAAATTCCGCTTCCAACAGTCACTAGAATGTAACTTTCTCTCTCAAATGCAGCAAATTTAATTAAAATCAGCGCAGTGATTAATTGAGAAAAGAGTTTCTGCATTTTGCACATATTTGAATAGCCGGCATGGGAGTTGGGAACGAGCTAAAGCTTCTTCTTAAGTGCCGCCCAACAACGACAGTAGCTGGCCCAACAAAGGTGGTGAAGGCACGCCGAAGCAGGCACATCTGCACGATGGCTCAACAGGTCGCGGATCCGCGATGATGCTGGGCGAGGATAAACGGTGCTTTCTTTTCTGATGACACATCTGTCTCTCTCTCTCTGCCGGGATGGCATGATAATGATAATTTTCTGGCCGGTCAAGCCGTCAAGAGCCGGAAGCGTTTGTAGCAGCTACCGTTTCAAAAAGCCCAAACTTAGCGTGGAATGTAGGTAACAACCTCTGCTAACGAAAGGCAGCGCTGTATGGCATGCTATAGTGCGCGGAAATCAAGGACGCACGCGGCGCATTGACACACACGCACACACACTGCACACTCGCGGGAAGCCAGCAGGAAACGAAGTAAGAATTTCAAGGAGAATGAAGAGAAATAACACAGGTAGAACATAGCAACTTGCCGCCAGGTGAGAGCTGAACCCGTAACCTCCGCATTGCGCATTCACTGCTCTACCAATTGAGCTACGGTGATGGCCTTCGCCTTGTCCACTTTCTTGAGTAATTGTGTATAACTTGTCTGGTCTCCCTCTCGCTTGCATACGTACGTGTAAACTTTTCGAGCGACTAGCAGAGCGCTTTTATTTTTGTACTGAAACGAGGACAATCACGTAGAAGAATCTTGACAATGGTATGAAAAGCAGAGTTAGGAACCCTGGTCCCAGCAGACGCAAGCCCGAGTTGCTTTAAAAGCTTTAGTGTGTTTTTTGTAGATGGATCAGGACTGAATAAGTCGATGTAGTTGAGAATTTAAAAAAATGAGCTCGTTGGTGTTTTGCTTATCGAAACGATCTTCCTGCATGCATTCTTATTTTGTTGCAATTTTCGAGAATAGGTGTACTCGTTAGCAGAATACCCCTAGTGTACCCTTACTGCAACTTTTCATGTTTTCGGGTTGCTAAAAGTGTGTTGTGCGAAAAAGGCATCTTACGAAGTTTAAAGGTGCCATAGTACTTCAAATTTTCAAGCAAGTAAAAAGCCGCATGCGCTTCTCTCCCAGTGGTTTGTACCAGGTCATTGTTTGAGCTCGTCATATATAGTTACAGTAGATTACGGATGTCATCCTGCTGCTTTAGGTATACCGCGTCCCCGGTGGTGAAGTGGTCAAGGCAGGGGCGGATCCAGGTGCCTACCTTGGGGGGGTTCCTTAATGTGGTTGGGGGCTGGGGGGTTGCGGAACTAACCACACGTCTGTAACCACTTGGTCATGATTTGTTCTCAGTTGCATCCCTTAGTGAATTTTTCATCAACATCTTGCAGGCAACCATGTGAGCAGTTTTAAGACAATTTATTGACACCGGTGGGCATAGGTCAAATCTTGTAACAGCACTAAAAACTAAAACAAACATTTTTATACTGGAATCTGTATAATATCGGCTACAAATATGAACACAAGAAGGAATGAGGAAAATTATACACGCAGCATTAACCAGGAGAGTGCAGCGATTTCATCATTTACCCTAAAAGCACTGCCGAGCTTTGCCTATAGGGAAGTAGAGTAATACGGGTGTCAAACGGTGCATTTTTGATCGCTATCAAGCTGATCCGGATCGAATTTCTTGGTTGTGATTGGGTCCTTCGCACAAGCTGCGCGAGGGAGCCAATTGGGATCAAAAGTGCTCGTGTGATTCCTGTATAACACTTATGAGTCACGGGCGAGCCAGAGCGCTACTTCTCTAGCTCTGTTGTTTTCTATACATATAGTATTCAGGGAACTCTCAAAATTACCGGACGAAAACGAAGTTTCTGCGAACCAGAACGCTACTTCTTAGCTCTGCTGTTTTCGCCTGATTTCTGTGTATATCTCCGAGTAGCCGTCATGGATTGTTGCACGGATGCAAGTTGACGTCCCCGCGCCTCTTCTGGGGATGGCGATTTCAGCGGTGGCTGCGTCGAGGAAGCGGGCTGGCCTCCACAGCGACACCGACCGCGACGATACCAGTGTCTACTCGCGCAGCAGTGAGGACTTCGATCTCGATGACGACTTTCAGCTTGTGAGGAGCCGCAAGGCTAAACGAAGAAACAACAGGTCTTCAAGCACGTCGACTGTAGGACCAACTCGGAATTGCGCAGTCAGTACAATTCTATTTATACCAGAACTCGCTACCGACAACCTGAGGCGACTCAACAGACAGTCTGTCTCGGTGCTTCTCGAAGCGGTGACGCCAAATCAAGTCATTGTCGTCAGAGTCAACGCACGAAAAAAATGTCTTGGCTATTGACGTCGTACATGAGACGACGCGGATCAGTTTGAGCAAACTTACGGAACTTGGTGGCATGAAGGTTCGCTTGTACATTCCTCTGGACAGTGACACGACTACTGGTGTCATCTACGACGTGGACGTCTCCATCTCCAGCGTCGACTTGCCGATTTTAGTTAAGCCAGCCGTTGATGGCTTCGCCGTCACTCATGTGTCTCGACTCTGGCACATCCCGCTGTGTGAAGGTAGCTTTCAAGAGCGAGTCGCTTTCCTCACACGTCAAGGTGGGCCACTTTATACACTCCGTGCGTGCATTTATCCAAAGACCACTCCAATTCCGCAACTGACTGCCTGAGGCTGGGACACGTAAGCGCTGTGTGCGAGAACACGAGTGTTTGCTCGCGCTGCGCACAGCCCCATGCTGCAGACTCCTGTGTAGCCACGGTTCTCAAATGTCCCAATTGCATTCAGTCCCATGATGCTACCGGAAAGGACTGCCCCAAAATGAGGAAGGAAAGGGCGGTGTTGAAGCTGATGGCAAGAGACCGTTCGTCTCGTCGGGAAGCTGTTGCGGCCATTAGAAAGCGATGCTCCCGACGCCGTCAGACTTCAAAGAACGCAGATTCCTCATCAAGATAGCGGCACATCCGACAACTCCTCCTCCTTTGCCTCCTAGGCCTGGAGGAGTCGAGTCCAACTCTGACAAGGTCGTGCCGGAGAACATCAATACTGAAGCCTGGCCCGGGCAACCAAAGGTACAGCCGCCACCACAGCAGAAGCCACAACTGAAGACACAGCCGATACCAGAGCTGAAGCCGCAGTTGATGCCACAGCCGAAGCCACAGCCATGGCCACAGCCGACACCACAGTTGTAGCCATAGCCGACGCCACAGCCGGAGCCACAACCGAGGCTACAGCTGATGCCACAGCCGGAACCACAGTCACAACAAAGGATGCAGTCCACCGCGGTAGAGTCCACAATGCCGACTCCCGATAAATTGCCCGAAGAAGAGCGGCAAGTGGTTGTGATGCTTCGGTCTCTCATAAATACCCTTCGTATACTCTTAAGCAAGCTGCATACTCCGTCAGCGCGAAGTGCAGTGCAAGTACTGGATGCTCTTAATCCAGTGCTTGCAAGTCTCGAGTAAGCCCCATGGCTCACGCGCAGCCTCCTATTCACGCAACGACCACTGGCCCTTGGTTCATGCCAGATATCTTCAACGCACATCACTCAGCTATGAGACTTGACTTTGGTGTCCTGGTGTTTCGCTGCACACACAGTGCTCACTCTCTTAATCTTTTCCTCTTTTTATTCCCCCTTTTCCCTTAACCTCAATGTAGGGTAGCAAACCAGGACGTTCGTCTCAGTTCACCTCCCTGCCTTCCTCTCTTTGCTCTCTCTCTCATGAGTCATAGACAACAAGTAAACTCTGGGAGAACAAAATTCAAATATTATACAGATATGTAGACAGAAGAAAAACCACTACCAATAACGTCTACGAAAAATAAACATGCAACTACATCGGAACAGGCGACTGTCTTAACAACGAAAACTGAAGAATGGAAAACCAACACATACAACGGAAAGACAATATTTATGCAATAACAAAGATGTCCATTTGCGATAACAAGGTTCACAGGTTTGTTATAAAAGCGTTAGGGTTGGCATCTTCGGCAATTAATCTTGCTAAGACCCAACCTATGCAAGTTACTTAGATCACAAGCTCTAACCTCCGTTGTCCGCTATCTTTGGTTGCTAACCGCTGAATTCCTTTCGTCGTGTCAATGGCAATGTCCCTATGAGTATGTAAAAATGCCAGTCCAGTCAAGTGCCCTGCGCTCATTTGAGAACGCATCCAAGTCTACAAACAACGTAGAGCAGAGAAAGACCTTTCGGCACTGGCGACATTCACAGGTATAGGGTGCCAGTATCTGCAGTATCTGCCCCGCTTATTTAAACGACCTTCTACTCTCTGAAGGGGTGAAATTGGGGGTGAGGAGGAAGCGATATGCTCGCTGCTACAAAGGAAGCGGTTGAGGCCAGTTTCGCGCCTAACAAAAAGGTAGAAGTGAGGGGTGCTTTGCTCACCGTGGACAGCGCGATGGTCGCCGCAGCAGCCAAAGAAATTACACGTGCCGAAAAAAATCACTGTCGAAGGAGATGGAAGGGAGGGGTGGAGGTGCGATCGCCCTTTTCTATGGGTGTAAGGGGGTAAGTTATCATCATCAGCCTATATTTATGTCCACTGCAGGACGAAGGCCTCTCCCTGTGATCTCCAAGTACCCCTTTCTTGCGCTAGCGTATTCCAACTTGCGCCTGCAAATTTCCTAACTTCATCATCCCACCTGGTTTTCTGCCGTCCTCGACTGCGCTTCCCTTCGCTTGGTATCCATTCTGTAATCCTAATGGTCCACCGGTTATCCATCCTACGCATTACATGGCCTGCCAAACTCCATTTCTTCCGGTTAATGTCCACTAGAATATCGGCTATTCCCGTTTGTTCTCTGATCCACACCGCTCTCTTCCTGTCTCTTAACGTTACTCCTAAGATTTTTCGTTCCATCGCTCTTTGCTGCGGTCCTTAACTTGTTCTCGAGCTTCTTTATTAACCTCCAAGTTTCTGCCCCATATGCTAGCACCGGTAGAATGCAATGATTGTACACTTTTCTTTTCAACGACAGTGGTAAGCTCCCAGTTAGGATTTGGCAATGCCTGCCGTATGCACTCCAACCCAATTTTATTTTATTCAAGAATAAAATTGGGTAAGTTATAGATACAACCAGATTCCCTTAAAAATGCAGATTTCCTTAGTGTGTAGCCTTCCTCGCGCTTGTGCAGATAGTATTTTCCATACTCTATTCTTTTCTCCTCATACTTTGTACCGTTTTCCCTTACACCACATGCAGTGTAGCCAACCAGACAGTTACTCTTGTTAGCCCATCTGCCTTCCACCTCTTATTTTCTTTGTATCTGTAAACATGCACATTAAACCTAGCGCTAAGAGTGCTAGCCAGCGCGGGTGGCCGCCTCGTGACTTGCAAAATCATGATTTGCCAAAAATGACCTATATCGTTAACTAACGTACCCAATTTGTCCTCTGTCGAGCCTGCACCAAGGTCCGACGAAAATATACAACTATGAGAGATTTACTAAGATTTCGTCGTAACTCGTAACCGAAAGGGACAAACGACGAACGGTTGGGCTAGAACGCGTATATCTTCGAAGCTGAAGAAGTATACATTGAGGTTATCTTGACGAGGTGGTCGTCTTTACTAACGTATTTAGTGTCTTTACTAATGCAAAACTCTTCATTACTGACGCATCACGTATGCTCCCCGAAAGAAGCCTCTAAATGACGACTCCTAAACCACCCCAGTGCAATGACCCTATTCATGTAATTCAGGGCCCGCTGCAGGAAGCAGCCGGATTCCCAGGAGGCAAGCAGCCACGCGTCGAGCGAAACGGTGGCGTTGTCAGATGTTTCGCGCCAAGACGGGGAAGAAAAGCGTGCCCGTAGGTGGAAGTCGCTTGAAGGAAGTCCCAACATGGCCTCACGCAGAACCCCGGTTACGCACAGAAACAACGGAGCACCCGAGAAAGTAAAACGAAGCGGAGATCACGCGCGTTGCCATATTTGTAGGGGGAAGGCTGGTCTGTAAAAGTACGCAACGCGTGGCTTTATGAATGTCATGGACCACTTAGATAAAAAAAAAAAAATCTTTGAATGACGCAGCAGGATGGGCAATTTTCGGCCACCTTGTGGCGCGTACTGCGCGTTTCTGCGTTGATTATCCGGTCTCGGTTGACTCTAATAGTACCACGCAATGCAGTATACCGCGAAATCAGTCTTGTGAACGCCCACTGACGTTTGTCGCAGCTCAACATCAACTGCTACCTCCGGTCACAGCATGGCAGCTTTCGAATACGACGAATAAGGACTCTATTTTACCGGACCAAAAAATGCGTGTTGCTGCACGTGCAAGTGAAGTGCTTCCTTTATAATGTATTGAAATGCGCCTGCCCCCCTTGCGAGGACACGTACTCTAATAGAGGGAATAGATACAGGAGGAGGAAGAAAGAGAAAGACAGAAGCCAGGAAGGTTAACCAGAATAACGTCCGGTTGGCTACCCTACACCCGAGGAATGGGAACGAGGAACACAAAGATGAGAGGGAGAGAGAGGAGGGCAGGAAAGATACAAGAACCAACCAGCACATGCACATTTTTACAGTTTGTAGGTCGTCTTGAGGTTTTCCATGAACGGCTCAAGATTACAAATTATTTAAATCTCTGCTCAAAGCGCCACGCTGGTATTCCAATTAAAGAAAGAATGGGGGTGGGGGTGGCGGCGAGGTTACGCGCGTAACTAGAATGAAGGCTCAAGTGCGGCCTATATATTGGTGACTTCGTACCAAAAAAAAAAAATTAACGAGCGAGAAACGCAATAATTGGTTGATTGATGGTGTTTACATGTGTCTTCCCACGTTTATCGTCCTCGGCTTTCAGTGAGTCGCTAGCTGCGCCGCTGGACTAATTTTCACCCGGTAAGTTGTTTCGCGGGCTCCTAAGGCACGAGGATTTTCGCATTCCGCTCCCGCTGGAATGTTCCTGCTGCTGGCGGTAATCAAACTCTCGGCCTCGTGATGAGCCAGAGGACGCCATATCCAGCGAGCTACCACTGCGGTTAGTCCACAAGGAATAAGAGCACACAGCCATCTCAAAAATGCTAGTTACCTTGTAGAATTACAGTTGTAGCCGGTAAATAATTCGTCATGAATACATTGGCGGAATGTTTGTTTATTTTCGCGCACTGTGTGCTCATGCTTTCTTAGTTTTTGCATATAACGCTACCGACCAATGTGTCTTCTGGACTTTATGCCTGCTTGAGCAGGAAATGATATTATGAGAGAAGTTTAAGTGTAAGACTTATGTTTCTAGAAGTCCTGTCCCTGATGTTTGTTTGACACAATTATACACAACGAGAGTGCTACCGTACTTTGTACATTTATAAGTTTGGGTTTGTCAGTGCTTGTCGGCGGGTACCAAAGAGAACGTTCGTACTGTCACATACCTTTTAGAAAGATTTGAGTTCAATCTTCGTGCGTAAAAGTAAATAAATATATAAGTAAAGAAATAATTAAATAAATAAATAAATAAATAAATAAATAAATAAATAAATAAATAAATAAATAAACCTTGTCCATGGCACAAGGAAGACGCTTAAGTATTTAAATATTGGGACAGACTCTAACATAAAATTACGCCCTTCTGAAATCGTCGCTCATAAATTTTTGTTATTCGTAAAGCGCACGTGGATGCTTTATTGCACGTTCCTTTGTATTCTCGATTCGAAGTATAGCAGGTCATGCAAGGCACCTGAATCCGTGATGCTATTTTTTCCCCCACAGTACACGTACTCCGCCGTCAGCAAATACTCTCATTCACGATCGTATAATTGCTGAAGCGTTATATATACAAATTCATAAAAGCAGAAAGCCTAATACTTACCATTGAGATACGCCGGGTGTGTCATGACAGCAAACAACGTGGCTCCGCTCAGCGAAACGTACTGAGACGGTAAAGAAAGGTGCTTTCTGAGCCATTCAGCTACGTACTTGCACATCGAAATTAAAATAACGCACTTTATGAGCTTGTAAATTATGCTTGACCGCATTGAAAGCTCATTGAAAAGCTTACATTGAAAACTTAGCAAGCAGCCCTGTCCCACGTAACACGCTCTGACTGAACAAGTTGGGCTAATTGAGTCATGCATGAAACGCCGCGAACGCTCATTTGAATCAAGCAAGACACAGGTGCTCATGTGTTCCGTGACGTTGCTCTACAAGTTGCGGTCGAACGTTCTCCAGTATATGCGTAATCAAGTCATAGCAACACAGTAACAGACCAGCTCGCAAAGTCTACATTTATTTGCTAGAACAACACACTCCGTGCTCTGCAACATTCGAATTGAATTGAATTGTGGGGTTTTACGTGCCAAAACCAGTTCTGATTATGAGACACGCCGTAGTGGGGGACTCCGGAAATTTGGACCACCTGGGGTTCTTTAACGTGCACCTAAATCTAAGTACACGGGTGTTTTCGCATTTCGCCCCCATCGAAATGCGGCCGCCGTGGCCGGAATTCGATCCCGCGACCTCGTGCTCAGCAGCCCAACACCATAGCCACTGAGCAACCGCGGCGGGTTCTGCAACATTCGGAATACCGGATTTACACAGTGAGTTCAGATGTAATACAACGAGGAAAAGAGCGATTAGAAGTGCAAATAACATCGAAGGTTCTGTAATGGTAATCCTTTGGTGAAGTCTTAACGCCGAAGATGGGCCTTAATGACAGGTTCATCAACATTTTCCTGGTCGGCGGTACTGAAATCATTTGCATCAAGGGGACTTACGCAATCATTGTTGAGAGCCATATATTATTTATTATTTTATTTATATAATACTGCAGACCTTGCACAGGTCCAAGCAGGGTGTGTACATAAGCATTTGAATAAAAACAAGAAAAAGAGCACATGTCAATCAGTAGTAGGTACAATTGGGGACGGCATCAAGTTCCAGTCATTAATAGTTCGTGGAAAAAAGGAATATTTGAACACCTCAGTTCATGCAAAATATGGATTTAAAGTGTGGGGTTGGTGGTGCCGGGTGTGTCTAATTGTTAAAGGTTTAATATATATTGATGGCTCAATAATTAATTTATTGCTAATAAGTGCCGCAAGAAAGTCAAGGAGCAACTTTTTTTTCGTAACGCTAGTAACTGTATATCATTTGTTAGCATAAGTTCCGTGGGAGAATCAAACTGCGAAAATTTGGAAAAAATAAATCGAACTGCATTTCTCTGTATTCTTTCCAGTTTGTTAATGTTTACTTCAATGTAGGGATCCCAGACGACACATGCATACTCAAGTATGGGCCGAATAAAGGATATGTAGCACAAAAGTTTTACACTAGCCGGGGCGTTTCTTAATTTGTGTCGGAGTAGACATAGTTTACGTTCTCAATATGACGTTGTCAATATGAATGTTCCATGACAAATTGTTAGTAATGGTGACTCCCAAGTATATGAAGTTAGTAACCTCTTGCAGGACTGACGAACCTAGTTTATAAGTGTGCTTTAGTGGGTTCTTTCTGCGTGTAATTCGTAAGACGACACTTTTTTTCGTATTCAGGAGCATTCCCCACATGTCGCACCAATCTGAAATGTTCATTAAGTTGTTGTTAAGTTGAAGTTGATCGTTATGGGAAGTTATATCTCTGAACAAAACACAATCGTCAGCTAATAGTCTGATGCTAATGCTGGAGTCAACTGCATTTACAAGATCATTAATGTACAAAAGGAAAAGTAACGGTCCGAGTACACTACCTTGCGGTACTCCCGATGTCACCGGTAGATAGTCTGTCACCGATGTCACCGGTAGACAGTATATAAACTGTCACAGATGTCACCGGTAGACAGAATATAAAAAAGAAGAAAAAAAAAACCATAGAAGTCATAACGTGGTTGGCTGTATAAGCTGATTTGTTTTTCCATTGCACGAAATGAAATGGTAAAAGAGTCACCTTCTCCCATTTACTAGATATTATCTACTACCATAATGGCTTTTGAGTAGCTTTAAATCGGGAATAACATAATTTAAAGAATGAGAAGAAAGGCAACCGAGGGGCCCGATTTTTACTAATCATATCATAAGACGACAACAAATACAGACACCAAGGACAACATAGGGGAAATTAGTTGTACTCACTAATTGAATTAAAGAAAATGATAAATTAATGGAAATGAAAATGAATGAAAAAAACAACTGTCCGCAGGTGGGGAACGCTCCCACGTATTCGCATTACGCGTGCGATGCTCTTACCATTGAGCTACCGCGGAGCCATTTTCCCATCCACTTTCTGGGGTGTTTATGTTTTACAACTTGAATAACCCAGGGGAGTGTTAGCCAGCGCCACCACTCACAAACCTAGGCGGCGGATGTGGAACATCCTTTCTGCCGCAGGCGTCACGAGCACGTGGATCTTCTTTGGGTGAAGGCAACTGGTCAATGAACCCACGTATGCTACCTGGAGGCATCAATGTTGCCGGATTCGAGCCCTCGTTATGTAATGAACGAGAAGAAAGGGAACCGAGGGGCCCGATTTTTATCAATATCATAAGAGAAGCCGCAGGCGTCATATCAACATTGATATCAACATTGATCACAACGTTGTCAAAGCAACGTTGTGATTGTGAGGCACTTCGTAGCGGGGAACTCTGGCATAATTTAGACCTCCTGGTGGGATCGAACGCACGCCTTCGAGTTCACCAGCGCAACGCCGTAGTCACTGGACTACCACGACGGGTGCGGCCAAAACCTGAGACAAGTTTTCATGTGTGCGAAGAATTGGCTGAAATATTTGGAACGTTGGCTACACGCAAACGAACTTTATCAAATTATTGACAAAACAAAATAACTTATGTTTAGACCGAGTACCACGAAACTTGAGGCTAACATTTAAGAACCAGGGGCCAGATTCACAAAGTTTTTCTTTCGTAAGCTTGCTTTGCCATTGACTGGCCGCCTTGGCTAATGATATGTCTGGCACCCGGATTGGCTAGAATTTTTACAATTCTAGCGTAAGTGTTTGTGAATTCGGGCCCAGATCTTTCAGAATGCGACGACATTAATTTTTTAAGAATTTGGTTTCATAAAAACTTAATCTGGTCTGCTCTCATTGAAGCTGTCTGGAAAGATCTTCGGAGGACGACTGGGACAATAAACGTGATTTAAATCATGCGCCACAATTCATGAATAAGTAAAGCTATAATATACTGTGGTTCGCTCTCGCTTGCACTATCGTTTTCTGGTATGGGGGACTACTTCTCAAACTAAGTTTGAACTGCTGCTAAGGGTGAAGAAAAGAGTTATATAGTCCATTTGTAAGTTGCCTTTTCTTGAACACCAAACTTTGTAAAACGTAACCTACTTTACGTACAATTATTGTTCCAGTACAGGCTTGCTGTTGAAGTTTTTTCAGCTGGTGAATCGTAAATACATTTATTGCACTTACCATCTGAAGCATACTATACGGGGTTTTCACTTTTAAGTTTTCCTTAATTTTTCAAGATCGCCTGTGACAGATAGCATGATTCTTGTGCTTGAGCTCGATTATTCGAAGAGGTGGACATTACTGGCACGAGAAATTAAAACACATAGTCAACTAATTAAAAAAACTAACTAATTTACTTCATTATTAATTACCTTACGGTACATTTTGCAATTTACGAATTGTAGCCGGTGAGTTTGCGAGACGTATTCACTTGAAATGAATCTCCAGGATGACACCAGTTTCGAGATATTTCCCAAAGTGTGGGATGAAATACATGGGCGTTCCGGTTACCTTGGTGCTTCAATGCATAAAAGAGCGTTCCGGTAAAAAAGTAAGTGGAACAATAGTGCATTTTTACGGCTTGTTTGGTGGCGCATATCTCCAAACGGGTGTCATTCTGGAAAGTCATTCCAGATGCAAGCCGCTGAAACTAAAGTTAATAAATGGATTTTTGTTAACCAGCGAATAAGTACGCAGTATCACCCGTCACTCCGTGGTCGCCATCACTGACGGCATTTCTCCGAAGGAACCATTCCTTCACTTCAAAACAGATGTTTTTAAATATTACTTACAATCTTCGTAGAAACACCAGGTATACCTACCGGACATTGCACTACATGACGTTGAATTTTGCAAGACCTCCGCCAGGGGCGCTATAACGTAAAACGATTCCAAACTGTTTTGATTCCAATTTCTGCAATCAGCCTCCATGATTGGTCAAAACATTTTCGGGCCACTCAAAACTTCGCCTGTCTGTCACGCGACGTCACGAAAACCGCGATAGCTCCCCATGTGATATAACGTGTACACACTGATTATGCATGATTAAACCGCACAAAAGAAAAATAATCATTCCTGATTCGACGCCTTTCCACCATGAGCGCTCTGCTATTGGTCTAATGTTTTCTGGCTACGGCCACTTCGCCTGTCTGTCACGCGACCTCACAAAACCGCGAAAACTCCCCACGTCAAACTGACGTGTACGCGAAAAAAATGCATTAATATGCCGAGCAAAACTGAAAATTTTTCTGAATAGCCACGGACTGCCCCGTTCCGAAAGGAATAGAAGATGGTTGCCCGCCGATCACTCGGGCCCTCACTACTCGCACCTGCCGGTGAGCATGTATTTATTTGCGCACGATAAACCTTTCTGCGTGGCAATAAAACGTTATCGAGCCCTTTCGGCATGCATACGACATCGCTCTCCCAACTGTTCCTTGCCGAGGATCCGTTTTAGCGGCATTCTTATCCTTACGTTGCACGCCGCCGCGATTTTCGGCCAGCCACCGCAAGCTAAGTAAGGCGAAGCGGTCCAATCGGAGAAGCCGGCACCACCCTCTTCATGCGGTTATCTTTTTTCACTGTGCTGGCTCGGCCCCATCGAAACCCTCTCCACTAGAGCGTGCTCCTCGCCTCTTGTCAGTCAATTAGATAAGAAAAACCGCTGAGTCTAGACAATGTTATTGGTTTTGAAAGCGAACAAAGGTGACTTCCTATAAACGAGGAGAGTGTTTGATTGGGTTGTTCAGACAACGTTGCGGGTCACCGCCCGATGCTTGCGTCGGTGGCTACTTAAATTTGACGTCAGAAGTTTGGAATCAAAACAGTTTGGAATCATTTTACGTTATGGCGCCCATGGTGTGAAGCTTCCCAGTACCAATTTCTTTTTCAGTGAAATAGTAAACTTTGTTTTGATAACATTTAGGTGAAGTTCGTTTCTGAGTCTCAAGAAAAATAAGATTGTAACCCCACGCAGCCGTATTGACTACGGCATTTACACATTAGCCTGTCAAATTTCAACTTTATAAAAGGAAGACTCTTCATTACTTGACGAAATAACCTTTAATTTATCAGCTTATGTTTTCAAAAGGGTGTTAGTGACAAACTTGTTTGGCGGCCTTAATATGCCCTAAATATGATTATGTGGCATGTAATTGTTCATGGATAATTTCTTTATTCATACTTATTATCGATGGAAAATTTTAAATTATTTCTACATGAACTTGTATTTTCAATTGTATAGCTTTATTTATTATATTGTACATGGTTGTTGTCCGCTGCGTTCCGCCCAGTGTGAACTTGCCCAAGGGTTTTGCGGCCAAACTATGACATTTACCGCATTTCTCCACATTGAAGTGTATACCTCTACGGTGCTTCTCAAAATTCTGAATGAATAAAAGCACAAAATGCCAAAACATGACGCGCAACCTGAAATTTTAAGGCGAGGTCTATCTGCATGGTAGCTGTCTAGTCTGCGCTCCTTACGCCATGGAGTGGTGTTTATCCCAGTCGAGGTACCATTTCTTGTATCTTATTTTTTAATACTATAAGGGGCTCTCAGATTTCCTTCTATGGAGGCCAGAGGATCTGTGGTTATATCGCTCGCTGCTGCTTTCCAAGTAATCAAAGTTCCTGGATAAGTTCTTTACTTACTTCCCTGACAGTTTTTCTTCTTAACATTCGGCAGCAGCATGAGCAGAACGACCCGACTGGCCTTCGAGCCTTCTTTACTTTTTTAAATAAAAAAATAAGTACGCAAGACTGTGCTCGACTCGAATTTTTTTTCTTAACCGCTAGAGTGTGACATGCACGTGTCTGCTTCTCGCTTGTATGCGGCTATCTTATTTTCAGCGCAGGCGTTGAAAAGTATGCATACTAAAACGTTTTTCTTTTGAAGATAAAAATGTGGAAGCGAACTGCCCTGTTCGTCTTGCATGCTTTCAAATGCGTACGCATTTTTACTTGCATAACCACGGTTAACCATCTCTTCTGCAATAGTTCCTTGCGCACTGACGTGTCTGCTTTACGCGAAAGGCCTTCCACGATCAATTTATCCTGCGTGGAGACTTTGACGAAGACGGATCCTTCGGCAGCTAAGACTCTATATACGACGGCGTTGTAACTATAGTAGCCTCGGATGGAAGTATGCGGATAAATATTTATGAATAAAAATAGCAGTGGTTGAGCCCCATCACTTTTTCGGCAACAGGTAATTCCTTTGACCGCGCTGCATATTCTAGACGAAGTGTAAATATTCTAGTAGGGTGGAATTACATTCCTGCAATATCATGCATGAGCCGGCTCCACGGAACATAATTGGCATACAAGAGCGCAGCATGTTACAAAATTCAGCTTCACCTTCTCATTTCTAGCAATCTTCAAAGACTGCTATAGGAGTTGTAGCCCGAGGTAAATTATAGCCTCGGCGGCACTTCATGTAGTACACGTATACAGTGCTCGTATGTAAATGCGCCTCATACTCGATTACGATAAAGTATGTGTAGGCATGTGCGAGATAAGTAGACTCGGAAACAGACATTGCGCAGACACGCGGACGAAGAACTTCAAATACCTAAGTGCGCAAAAACAGACGACTGTGGAATTTGACGACGCAGGTACTGCATTTGTTCATAGCGGCGCGTGATATAGCAGATTATTAGATCAGTTCATTTGACTCTGCCTTTTCGTGTTTCTTTCTGTATTATGTTGACTCGAAGCGTGTAAATATCTGCTTTGGCCATTTTTGGACCGTGCTCTGAAAGGCCGCGATTGAACCCTCGACCAGGAGCTCAGCAGCGCAACGCCATAACCACTGGTCTACTCGGTGGATATATATATATATATATATATATATATATATATATATATATATTTCTAAAGCACACATACCTATTATTAGACGTGCGAATGATATCCGACGGTATCATTACACAAGTGTGTTGCGGAATGCCTAATTTGTACCAACGTACTAGGTCTTGGATGCGAATGTTAGCAAAAAATAAATACGAACACGTGGTGTGCAGCATTACAAGTGTATTTCTCCTAGCTATTTCCGCAAGAAGGCACAAACGCCGTCTGCCGTACACCGTTCCTGCGCTCGATGTGCAGGTGTGCTGTGGCTTTATTTACTGTCTGAACACCGGTGGATTGTAGAAGTGATTTTTGGAACATTGTCTGGAGACGCACTCCTGTAATCATGCTAGCAAATCACGTGAGGCTCGTATTCCTCCTCCAGGATAAATTGTCTGTCCTGGTGTACGCGGAGCCCGACGTTATCGACGTCATCAGAGGCTGAAGTTATATGCTCATGCTCTCTCTCTCTCTCTCTATATATATATATATATATATATATATATATGGCCATTACTTTCAAGTTGTCTCCAGTGTGTAATAGCGATGCAATTTTAATTCTTTTAATTTTACTCGCGGCTTCACCGTGTATGACTATGCAGGCATTTTCGGAACGACGGATTCATGGCTACATGGTGAAATACTTGCTCGACCTGCAAGAACATGCGCAAACACCAGCGGCA
The DNA here is from genome assembly GCF_013339745.2 of Dermacentor silvarum. Classification (NCBI taxonomy): domain Eukaryota; kingdom Metazoa; phylum Arthropoda; class Arachnida; order Ixodida; family Ixodidae; genus Dermacentor; species Dermacentor silvarum. Next base: position 212,276,363 of record NC_051154.1, read on the forward strand.
AAAGTGACGACTGACTAGGGCTCCTTTTGTTAATTTTGACGATCAGTCAGTACGCTATGTACACGCGAACATCTACCGAGTAAACGTTCTTTCTTCGCTGGCTTCCATTCGCGCCCATTGCATATGTTAAGAGTGGCCGCTTGCCGTCGTGCGCCTTGCAAGTTACAGCACCTCCCACCCACGACGGTGGGGTTGTCCACCAGGGGAGGGGAGTTTCTCAAACCACTGAATCTGCTGCTGCCCTGTGAGGCATCGCCAAAGACTGAGAGCGAGCAAAACACAAGTTCGAACTGCTGTTTTGAGGCAACAGCATCGGTTGAGAAAGCCCAGGGCCGTGTATTCACGCAACCACTGTTACATTAGAGCGTTTCCTCACTTGCCGGCATTTTGGGCACCCGCCCCTGTTAATCGCATATTGAGAACGAGACGACTGCCGCAACTATGGCCAATCAAAGAAGGCATTTAAAAAAGAGAATTCTTGTAAGTGTAAATTTTGTGGTTTAATGTTCTGAAACTGCGCAGTGGGTTATGAGGGATGCCTTAGCGAAGGGCTCGCAAATAATTCTGACCCCTTGACGTTTTTTTAAAAAATTGTACCTTAGTATACAAGCCATTTCGCCGCCGTCGAAAGGCGGCTGCCGCCGTAGGGAATCAAACTCGCAACGTCTACAGCACGAGGTTGTCCATGTCAGTAGCCGCGAATACTTCACTGTCGCACGGACGCTGCAGAATATGACAGCAAAGCGGCATATGCGATCGTGGCGGTTAGAAAAGATGGAACACCAATGGCGTGCTGCACAGTCAGTGGCGTCGAGACGGTTGAAGCAGAGGAAGTGGCCATAGCCTTGGCCGTCAGCCAAAGGGTGGTAAAGGTGGTCATCAGCGACTCCAAAAACGCTGTGAGAAATTACGAATCGGGGAGGGTGACGGAGACTGCCATCCGTTATTAAACAGGGACGGGGGACCCAGACAGCTTGTTCTGCTCGTTTGGGCACCAGCTCACCAGGGACTTATAGGGAACGAGGAGGCTCATTCGGTCTCCCGAGGTCTTACTTACCGGTCGACCCCCGGAACCTCCCAAGTCACCGAAACTATAAACAGAAGAGAGGATATGCGCGCATACCAGGAAATCACAGTACACTACAGACTAAATCGACAAATTTACCCGGCAGCGGACAGAACACTCAGTAAGATGAGGTTATGTGGAGGAAATTACCCAGACGGGGTTTTTTCCAAAGCCCGTACTCTACAGCAAGTGGCATCCAAGAGTATTCGGTTCAAAGTGCAAATTCTGTGATGAGGCAGAAGTCTGGTTCACATGGTGTACACATGTCCGTCTAAGCATGATAGCTCGCGCACTCTAGAATCCTGGGAGGCTTTGCTCCGCAGCCCAGACCCCAACGTCCAGCAGGACATCATCGGTCAAGCCCTTGCTGCTGCTGTGTCTCAAGGTATTCCGGCCAACGGCTAGGGGCGACGAGGGAGAAGGATTTCTCTCCTGACGTTCATTGACTGGTGTTTTCAATAAGGTTTTTCCTCCTCCTCCTCGCTGAGTTCTTC